>NC_062275.1:32833622-33137139 GCF_916048215.2 Malus sylvestris
TGCATTTGTAATCCTAAACTGAATAGGTTCTCTACCTCTTCTGATTAGCTTGGGTAACCATGATATGCTGCTAGGTGTCACTCATGGTTTGTGGAAGCCCTAAACGTGTATAATCACTAAAGGGAGAATTGAAAGTAAGTTTCAATTCACAATCGATTTGAAAGAGTTCTAATCGCCCACTGCCTCGCTAAAAGGAACCTAATGGATCGTACACCGTGTAAGGTGAAGATTGAAGAAACAATGGAGATGAGTAAGAATAATTAAATGGTTTAATTATTTATGGCAAGGATTAATTAATATGTTAATTAATCAAACGAATAAGTTCGTTATAGACCTCAGGATAGTTTTGGACCTTAAGGCCCAATGGGCTTCGAACGTCAAGCCCATTGACTTAAGTTGTATGACAACTTAATGAATAATGATTCACAAAGGCCCAATTAGCCCAATAATATCCCAATGGCCGGCCATTTAGTTTTGGAGTGGGTTTTGGACTTATTTACAAGTTTGCCACTCCAATGAATTAAGGTATATAAAGGACTTTATAGCCTAAATTCATTAAGGGTTCTTTTGGAGAAAATTGGTGAGAACTTGTCTCTCCATTTCTCTCTAAAGAGGCCGGCCCCCTTGGAGGGTGTATCTGGCAATTCCACTACTCCAAGGTCACTTATTTCTTCATCAATCTTACCTTGGTGTGGATACTTAGAGGTTCTCAATTTTGGGAACTTGGAGAACCATATTCTTCCATCCAAATCCATGGATCTAAGAAGCAAGGAATGAAGGCCCTCTCTTTGGCTGATTAGCCTTTGCTTATGCAAAGAGGAATCTACAAAGGTATAAATTTCTCAACTCACTTTGATTTGAGTTGAGTCATGGTTCACCAATCTACTAGGCTTTGAATTTCATGGGTAATGTTTTGTTTTTGAATGCATGCAAGCATGATTCCGCTTTTAATTGTTAAATGCATGCTATAGATGTTATTCAAATGAACATGTTTTTCACAAATCATCCTTCAAGTGGTATCAGAGCCTAGGTCTAGTAGTTGGTGAATCCTTTTGCGTTTTGTAGTTCATAGTTTGTGATTTAAAAGTTGTAATATGTTACAATCTTTATTCTTGTTTCTTTGAATGTAAATTTTGTTAGAAAATTTGCCATCTCAAATGTTGTAGATGTAGTTCATATGAGCATGAATATTGGAGCTAAAATTTGGTGCCATGCTTTTGGGAATTTTCGGCCAAATCCAAAGGGTGGATTTTTGGGTTCTTGTTTGACTTGTTAAAAGTGTTTTCAAGTAACTTTTGGAACCCCTATGTACCCTAGTTTGGTTATATGTTATTTCCCTAAAGTTTGAATGGTTTTGGAATGTTTTTGGGTGAAAAATGTTCATGGAAATTTTTGATTTTTTCATGAATGTTCTTCATTGTTCTTGACATTTTTGCCAAGAACAAAAAGTTTTGTGTTTTGATTCAAAGTTTTGATTTATTTCATAAAGTTTATGTTTTATGTTTTTCAAATGATTTAATGTGTTAGATATTTGTTTAAATGGTGTAAGAGATGTAAGAGATATTATGGTGGGTGTGAAAGGATTAATTCCCTTTCACACACACCACTTGCACCACTTGCATGCTTTATGTCAAAACTCACAAATCAACACACACATCACTCCATTTCTCTTCCAAAACCGGCCCTCCCTCAAGTGGGAGTACTTTTGGGGCTTTTATGCAATTACATAAAGTTTTGATACTTTTGTGTATTTGCACTTTGGCCCAAAAGTTTACTTTTTTACGTTTAGGTCCAAAAACGCTAAAGGACAAATTGTTTTGCTCCTTTAATGAAGTTTTTGCATTGTTTAAATTTTGGGTTCTAGTTGTAATTACATGAAGTAGTGGACTTTTGTGTTTTTACAAAGTGGCCCCAAAAGTTTATGTTTTTGCAATATAGCCCAAAAGTTGTGGTTATTGCATATTGGCCCAAATTAGGTAGAGAACAAAATTGTTTTGTCTCTTTAAATGAGAATTGGATTTTCATTTCATTTAGCTCCATTTAAATCAATTTTATGGATACAAAAACCAAATGAAAATGTTGCATTCAATTTAATTAGTTAAAGTGTTAATTAATTAAAGGGTGATTATGAACCTAAGCCTACGATAATTGAGCTATGTGAAAGGCCGTTTCAAATTTGTTTGAACCATGGGAATGTGTAGATTAGATTTTGGTTGTAATTTGATTTGATCAAATGTTGTAAAAGGGCATAAGCCCTTCTTTACTTTAAAGTAATTTGTTTTATTCAAATGTTGTAAAGAGCATAAGCTCACCTTTACTTTGAAGTACTTCTTTCTTGCTTTATTTGATATGCATGAAAATGAAGCAGTTGGGTCCAACGCCCCTAAGACAACACGCCTTAATGTGATTAAACGCATAACTAAAATCAATCACCATCCCTAGACCGAGATTCAACACAAGGCTCGTGTTGAATCTAAACAAAGGTTCATAATCATCCTAAGGCCCTAAGGCAACTATATAGTCCATCAAATGAATGCAAAGGTTATGTTAGTAGTATCATATACTCTTGCTTTAAAAACCGTTTTATAAGCATAGTGGGAGTATGATATACAACTAAAAACAATCAAATGAACCAATAATTGTAATAGGACCAAAATTGTTTTAATAAGATTAAAATGAATATTTATATGTGATGAGACCTAAAACCCACAACCAAACCATTATTAAGTTGATAAGCGTGAGAGTGCTTTGAACACTCTTTCGTGGCCTTCCACCGTGGTGGGCTTCAATCGTTTGTGACTCATACACCGTATTCGTCCAGCTCTGGGGTTGCAAAGTATGTGCTTACATTCAGGAGAAGCCTATACACATATGATGAAGTGAAGGTAGGCAACGAGTGTGGTCAATATGATATTCTTCTAAGGCCATTCTTGAACCCCTACCTTAACTAGCATGGTGGGAATGACTTAACTAAGTGCAATGTGCCAATATGATATTCTTCTGAGGTATCATTCTCTAGAGGCCAAACAAGATGGGTACTTGCAAGAGATGCAAATGAGTAAGCGTACTCTCTCATTATTATTAACGCTAGCCAATATGATTTTCTTCTGAGGTGGGCTTGGTAATAGTGAGTCTCCCATACCCTACTAAGAGTTTCCTCCAAAACTCTCGAATTCCAATGAGGGATATGGAATTTGCCAAAAATAGTGGGTGGTGCTATTTGATTTAAAGACCTGGATCAAATGGCTTAAAATCAATCAATTTATATTCGTTATGTATTTGTTTACCAATATATTTGCAAACGTTATCCAAAACTTGACAAAGAAAAACCGAATGCTTTAGTTTCCGGACTTGGTACAACAATCCCAAAGATTGTCTTAAATGGATTGTAGAAGTACCTAAGTAGTCTCATCCTCACAATCTTCCTATTGATAATGTATCATTGGAAGAACATGTTAGATAAAGTCTATCATAAAGAGGACAACACTTTTAATGTCATAATTCTTAAATTACAATTTGTTGTATGAAGAAATAAGAGTTGCTTTGAACAACCCTTAATCAATACAAACATTAGTGCTTGTTTCTTTGTTACATGAACAAGGAACTTTAGAAGAAAGCACAAGGGCATGGACACTTTATGTGCCATAATTCTTCACTTACAAATTGTTGTATGAAGAAATGAGAGTTGCCTTGAACAACTCTTGAAAGTTTGTAATTATGTTTAGAACATAATGGTTGGTTGACAAAAATAGTCCATTAACATGGACTTATGATGATTTTGAATCATTGAGTGTTGAAGTGATAAACCACTTAACGAGACGGAAACTAGGCAAGGACTTCACCTTTATGTCCCTATCCTAATGGTTCACTAAGTTTATTGTAAACTATGTAGTGAACAATAAACACATGCTCTCCAAATGTTTGATGTGTATAACACAATTGAAAAAGGTTTCAAGAGAGATAGTGGGAGTTTAGGGACTATGACTATTGTAGTCAAAGGAGAAGTCAAATGAAGAAAGCGAAATAAACTCCAAGGGAACAAACTTTCTTTATGAAAGGATGGACATTGGAAGGGGTATTTGCAAGAAATGTCTTGCAAGTGTCAAGAACACACCTTTCGAAGGTGTTGTAAATTGTTCTTGAATAGTTCAAAACAGTTGGTTCTTCTACTTGAATGCTTGATTCCGTATTAGTAACTATGTTTTACAATCGTTGTAAAAGTGTGACTAATAAGAAGTAAAAGATATATGAGAGAAGAAAAAGGTGTTTCACATTCGGAACGTGAATAAAATAAAGATCTCTGCGAAAGCAGATAGTACTTACTTTCTCATATGAACTACCAAAGAAATTGGAAAAACCAAAGATTGTCTTTAAATTCCAATTTTAAGGAATTTGATTCCATCACTATAGTAGAGATGGATGAATGTTTTGTTTGACAAAACATTGTTCTTTATTAATTAATGATTGGATTATAGTAATCTAATTGATTGTCTCTATAGTAGAGATGATATGGTAGTGTTAACTGTTTAGAATATAATGATGCTTAAAACCCAAAAGGTTGCAAGGTAGTGACTAATCCCAACTGAGTTGTGATACCTCTAAAACATAAATTACGAGTTGGTCATAGATGGATGCTTTGGATCGTTAGATCCGGATCCAATACCTTCTTATTAAAATTGTATAGAGGTGAAATGTTCGAATCTTTATTCTTTTGGAAAGAAGAAAGAATCACAAAGTTGTTGAGTTTAATTCACTTAGATGTTAGTGGCACTTGTCCACAAACATAATACTACTCATGTTGTATGACATTCACCGAAGATCACTCTCGGTTGGACTATAGTTTATTTTGAATAAACACAAATCCGAATACTTTGCAAAAGGTTTCAAAGAATTCAAGAAATGTAAGTTGATGAGTAAGACGTCTAAAGTATTTACCTCCTTAGATTTGATCCAAGGAAAAGAAACACTTTAGATGAGTCTCCTTGAAAGATATCAAGGAAAGAAGCATCATAAGATAATAAATTTCTCCATTAAGGAGAAGAACGAACTCGAATAAGATTTAGTTCGTTAGATGTTATCTATTACCCATATATAGGATATATACTTCTAAAAACAATATGATTGTCAATTAGAAGATCTTCCAAATTTTTCATGACTCCATAAGATGTAGTTGGAAAGAAAGACAAATCTTAAGCATGTTAAGATTTGGGGTTGTGAGCTAATAAGCAATATTTGTTTGATAACAATCTTGTGGGATATCCTTAAATTAACTTTTGGATATCGCTTCTATAAACCAATTAACAAATGTTGTTTTGTTGGGTAGTTCATTGTAATCCTACAATGTGATTTGCCTAAAAGCAAATGAACGAGAGATAGAACTCAAAGAATGGGTTCTTTGAGAGACAAGAAAGTAATCAACAAATATAAACAACCTAGTTCCTATATCAAAAGCTCCAAGGTAGTCGAGAAGGATTTATAAACCGTCTAAGTTGAATGGTTTGAACTTTATGACTATGTCATAGAGTTGCACCTCTTAATTCGAAAGAAATAAGAATGAAAATCCTTATGACTACATTGAGTGTATATATGATATATACTCAAGGAAATGGTAAAGTACCATTTGACCCGAAATAATGAAACCTTCAAAGCTAATTGGTAGCTTAAGGTAACTACAATCAAAAGGATGGTTGACTTTGAAGAAACCATCTTTGACGTAGTCTTGGTTTCAATTAATTCAAAGATAGCTAGCTACAACTAAATGGTGATTCAATGTTTGGACATAATATGGGTTTCCGAAACCATTATTAAGATAGTCTTAATAATATATGTCTAAAACTATGAATCACAAGACATGTAAGTTGTAGAGATCCATCCATCATGAATCTAAGCAAGCTAGTGGGAGCTATGAGCATCTTATGAGAAAAGGATCAAATCGTTTGATTTCTCATAAAGATGTAAATGAATCTTTTGTTTACTAGGTTTACAAAAGATTAGTGGGAGTTAATCATGTTCCTAAAATTTAAATATATATTTGATATATTAATTTTGGAAATGAAAAGAATACTTCTTCGTTAAAGTTACGACTTTAAAACATTTATATGAAGATAGAATGTATATGGGAGACATAGTCTATATACATGGGATGGAAATCTATATTGATAGATTTTAGGATATAATTGGATTATATCAAGCCCTAAATATAGACAAAAGATGATAGGAAGTTTCTCATATGATGATGAACTTCAAATCAAAAGGACAACTCTAGTGAGACTAAGAAGTTGCTCTTTTCAAAGAGAACGTGCTCTTTGACTCCCAAAGAAATAATGCGCAAATAGAATCCTTTATGCGTATGCATAAAGGGGATTTATGTATTTCATATTGTATGAAAAACATTGATATGAGTTGTACCTAGAACGGTACAAGACGATATCAGTACAAGCCCAGGATCAGAACCATGGCAACTGTCAAGTGAGTCCTTAAGTATTTAAGAAATACTAAAGGATAGATTCCTCAAAGAATGAGGAAGAATTAGAGTAACGTAAAGGAAGCGTAAATGTGTTAGATTATGAATCTAATCCATCATTGGATGTTTCTTCATTATGAATGAAGAGATAATCAGATATCTCTTTATTATGACTAAAGAGATATTTGGATGGAAACATTAAAAGTAATGACTTTAGTATGTTCCATTATGAATGCAAAATATATTGCCATATAGAAGCTTACAACAATGTTGTTTGGATGGGAAAGTTCATTTATGAACTCTCTATTCGGTTCCAACCAGAAAGTATATCTAGTGTACTAACACTATGACACTAATGGGGCGATAGCTCAAGCCAGGGAATCAAGGTCTCATCAAGATCCGAACTCATATGAGAGACTGAACCACATGATTGAGAATCATGTATAATGGTGACGTCGTTATTCTCAAGGTTGCTTCTATGGATAACATATAGATATCCATTGTCTAGGCTTACTATTCAGCCATTTATGAAATGACTACAGAAGACGTATCATCACTGATGATCAAGCTGATTGGCTCTAGTGCAAGTGGGAGATTGTTGGAAATGTGCCGTAAAACCAATCATATGATGATACTTTACGGACATTTCACATGTTAAACTAATCTAGTTTAATATCAAGGGCAAACATTATTGTTTGAGCCGTTTCATATAAATGTTATATGCTTAAACGATAAGTCCAAGGAATATGTGATTGGGAGAATGCGATCTAAAGAAGTTAGATTCATGAGACCATTCTTTCCTAGACACATCCTAAACGTTCTTGATCATAGGATTGCCAATTGGGCATTGACAGTCTGTTAAGATCAGTATGTCATGTGTCTTCTCTCAGGGAGAGTGACTAGTCTCGAGTCATTGGTGTGTGTGACATCAAGACAAGTACGTAGGTGCTCAGTAGAGAATGAGTTCACTGAACACGATCAACGAAGAGTTCTCATATTCATGTCACATGAGAACTCATGGTTGGGATAATGCAAAGTAGTCATTTGACCTGAGGCATCACGTTTGTTGATAGGAGCATATTTATGCGACTTAGTTGGCTTGTTCTTGTGCATTTATGTCGTGTTTCCTTAGTTATTTTAATGTTTAAAGTCATTTTCATGTGTTTTCATATTTTAAGAACAAAGTAGGCAAGAAGATGCATTTTGGAGCATTTTGGAGCAAAATGGAGCTTGGAATGCATGTCACATATTTGGAACTAAGGTTTGGACGAAATTGAAGACTTAAAGAGGTTAAGAATGTGAAGAATTAGTGTACAAAGGATCATGAATTCAGCCACAAAAGAACAAGAGCATCCTTGCCGTGCAATCCACATTGCATTCCCTTTGGATTCCCATGCATGCTTAATCATCCTTGTCCCCTAAAATATTTCTGATTTCATGCCCCAATACACTCAATTATCACACTCAATTGCTGCTTACCTCTTGTTCCCTTCACCCATCTGATTTCACACAACTTTCACAACCATTCCATGCACCAATTGATGCTCCATCATCCACATTTGGGATCCAATGTCTTGTGCAACACATGTTGCTGCACCTTTAACTAATTTCTGAAACATTTCACCTCCCCTTTTCATTTCCATGCACTGAACACAATCATTCATGCTCCCTAGCTGAAATACCACTCCATTTTACCCTCCATACTTTGAATCATTGCTCCATTTTCATCCTTGGACCATTGCACACCACAAATTCACCCTCCTTGCTGTGCATTTCCCCACTGCCTAATCTGATTCTCTAGGGTTTTTGGGGCCTATATATACATGTTTACAACCCTTGGCAAAGGGTTGAACCTCCCATATTCATCATTCATGCAGAAAATTCGTCCATAATCACCCTAGGCAGCAAAACACCCCAAAAACACCATTCTAGTGCCCAGAAAACATAACAGCCAATCCACCTTATTCCACCATCTTTGCCGAGTTCTCTACCACCTTCCAACCATCAAACACTCCTCCACACTCACCCTAAACCATTCCATACCATTCCCCATCCATTCTACACCATAAAACTACCCAAAACCTGTCCATAACCCAATCTGCCGCAAGCAAGGGAAAGGAGGAATCTTGGATGCACTTGCTGCCAAGTTGGAGCATTCTAGGTGTTTTCTTTCTTTGGATTTTAATGTCTAATTCATGTAATCTTTGTTTTGCTTTAAGTATGATTGGCTAATTTCGTTTTTGGCTAAGGGTGTATTCAAAACCATGATTATATATGCGAAATGAGTTGATTACTTCCAGTTATTGTTACATAAGTCGTGAATACAATTTGCTTAACCATTTGATTTAGAACTTATTCTTGTATGTTGATTGAGAGTGCACGCTTAATTTGCATGCTTGAATTTGATGCTCGGATATAAATTTGTTTCACCTAATCGTTATGAATTTATATTTGTAAGTAGTGAAGGTCGCTAGTCACGATCGTGTTAAGTAGATTCCTGGCAAGAGTATCATGCTTTTCATAGTTACGAATGCCTTGTCGATGCTTATGATTTCCAAAGAACGTAATGATTCTAACTTGTGTCTTTATCATGCTGTTCATATAAAGAACTTGTTAGGAATAATTTGTTTGCGATGCATATTCATCCAATTCAATGATCCTAGGGAAATCTGAAGGTTAATTTAAGCGGACCTAATTAACTTGGAGTGTTGAGGTTCATAACTTATTGAATTGATAACTGGAAATTGATTTACGTTGCATATATTACATGTGTGGAGAAGAACCCCTTAGCCATTCCATCATCCATTGATTCTTCATAACTTTGTATTAAAATCTGTTTCTCTTACAATCTGCCATTTAAGTTTATTTTCGTCCAAATCAAATCCCCAATTATTTTGAATTCCTAGATTAATTGGAAAGTGTGTTGGTTTATGTTTTTAAGTGTTTTGGTACAAGTTAAAACCCAAATTCGTCCAATTTGATGCTTTGTGTTCAAAACTGCCCAGAAAGTGGTTTTTAGGCAGTTTTGAGTGTTTGGTTGTTGTTTTGATTCTTTTGGTTCGTTTTAGTGTTTTAGAGTTTATTTTTGCATTTTTTGAGTCTAATCTAGTGCTTTAAACTTTGTTTTTACATTTCTAAGTCAGTTTTCAAGTGTTTAGCAATCCCTCCTAATCCCCGGTCTAGAACGATCCCTATTTACATACTTTGCTACAATTGATAAAAAGAGGGTTTAATTTTGTGTGTTAACTTATTTTTCACATCAAATTTTGGCGCCGTTGCCGGGGATTAGCAACTTTGCTAATCTCTTGGATTGTTTTCTTTCGAATTATTGTATTTTGTTTAAGTTTCTGTTTAAGTTGCTGATTTGTTTTGTTTTCTTTGTTTTTAGGTACTAGTGCATGACTCGAAGTTCCCAACCTATTCGTGAGCATATTTTGGACTTTGACGACGACTTCGAGAGAACTTTGAGAAGAAGGAGGAAACAACAGCACAAGGAGGATCCCACGGCATAAGTGGGTGGAGAAGCGCAAGGTATAGCCATGGACAACCGTACGCTCAAGGAGCTTGCCGCCTCGGGTTTGGATAATGCCGCACCATTGTGTATCCAATATCCCATGGCTGCCCAAGGTAAAACCGAAGAGTTCGAGTTAAAGTCAAGTTTGCTCCACCACATTCCAAAGTTCCATGGGCTGTCCATGAAAGATCCGAACAAACATTTGAAAGAATTTGAAGTGGTGTGCTCAAGTATGACTCCGGTTACCGTTGACGGAAGTATTTTAAAGATGAAGGCTTTTCCGTTCTCTTTAATGGACAAAGCCAAGGATTGGTTGTACGAGTTGGCTCCCGGTACAGTTACATCTTGGGAGAGTATGAAGAGGGCGTTTCTGGAGAAGTTTTTCCCAACTTTTCGCATCATTCTTCTTCGTAAAAAAATAAGTGGAATTCAACAAGATGAAGGTGAGTCTTTTCCTACATATTATGAACGATTTAAATCACTTGTTGCTTCTTGTCCACAGCATCAGATGAAGGAGGAATTGCTTTTGCAATACTTCTACGAAGGGCTCCTACCACTAGAACGTCAAATGCTCGATGCCTCGGCGGGTGGAGCATTGGTAGACAAAACGCCCATGGCTGCAAAAATCTTGATTGCTAATCGAGCGTTGAACGCTCAACAATACAAAGGTGTAGGCGAAAGAGGACCCCTACGGCAACAAGTGCATGAGGTAAGTTCCACTTCCAATATTCAATCTCAGTTAGCTAATCTTACTTCTCTTGTTTCACAGATGGCCGAGGGAATGAAGATTCAAGGACCCATGGTGTGTGGCGTATGTTCTATCCAAGGACATGCATCCGAAAAGTGTCCTCAACTCATTGAGAATGGTGGATGGGAGAGCACTAATGCCATTAGGTTTCAAAGCCAAAATCAGCCAAGACATGATCCATATTCCAACACGTATAATCCGGGGTGGAGAGACCATCCAAACTTCAAATGGAGAGAGCCACAACAAGCCCAACCACAAGGAGGCTTTAGGCAACAACCCCCGGGCTTCTACAACAAACCATACGCACCCCCTCAAGTCCAACCACAATCTGCCCCAAATACTTCAGGTAATGCTTTGGATAATGATACACTTGTTAAGTTACTAACCACTTTGACTAATGGGCAGGAAAATCAAAACAAAAGAGTGGACCAACTAGAGAAACAAATGGGGCAGATTGCCGAGGTTGTTGGGCAGATTAGAGACCAAGGAAGGCTTCCTAGTTCTACCATTCCAAACCCGAAGGGAGGCTTTGAAAGTGCAAAGGCCATACTCTTGAGAAGTGGAAAAGAGATTGGGGCAGGTTCTTCATCAAAAACAGGTCACAAAGAGGATGAAAAACTTCAATTTGAAGAGGAGGAAGCAAGCCCACTCACGGCAAAGGTGGGAGCACCTTTGCCGCAAGTTTCTAATGTCCCCAATCTGTCCAAATCGGCCAATAAAGGTAAGAATGTGTCAAATTCGGTTCCTACTAATGTTTTTCCTTCGAATGCTCCTTTTCCTAGTAGGTTTATGCAAACAAAGAAAGAGGAAGCTGAAAAGGACATCCTTGAGACATTTAGGAAAGTTCAAGTAAACATACCTTTGTTGGATGCAATCAAGCAAGTCCCGAGGTACGCCAAGTTTTTGAAGGAGTTGTGCACCACTAGGAAGAGGATGGTGACTAAGGAAGTGGTAAAGGTAGGTGAGAATGTCTCCGCCATCTTGCAACACAAACTACCCCCCAAATGCAAAGATCCGGGTAGCTTTACAATTCCGTGCGTCATTGGTAATCTGCCATGCTAGATTTAGAAGCCTCTATAAATGTTATGCCATACTCCATTTATGTATCTATGAACTTAGGTGAGTTGAAACATGATGGTGTAATCATACAATTGGCCGATAGATCTAACGCTTATCCAAAAGGAGTGTTGGAAGACGTTTTGGTGCAGGTTGATCATTTAGTCTTCCCAGCAGATTTTTATGTGCTCGAAATGGATGAATCAGATCATGCGTCTTCATTGCCCATCCTCCTTGGAAGGCCATTCATGAAGACAGCCCGGACAAAGATTGACGTGTATAGTGGAACGTTGTCCATGGAATTTGATGGGGAAGTTGTTAATTTTAATCTTTCTGATTCCATTAAGTACCCTAGTGAGGACCATTCATGTTTCTCTATTGATATAATTGACTCTTTGGCGCAGGGATATCTTGAAGATTTGAATGACGATGCGCTTGAAAAGTCATTACACGAGGAATGGAACTCACAACCAAGGGGGCAGATTCTAGGGCAACCCACGGCATACATGGACTAGGCCATGCCGTGCCCCCTAGTGATGAAATTTTTGAGTTAGTTGCTGCCCTTGAGTCACTACCTAAGCATGGTGGTAAGTCTCCTAACTTTGATTCCATTCCAATTTCAACTAACAAGTTGCTTCCATCCATCGTTCAGGCACCCATACTTGATCTTAAACCCCTACCAAGCCATTTGAAGTACATCTTTTTGGGGGAAAACGAGACACTACCTGCCATCATCTCCTCATCCCTCACGGCACAAGAAGAGGAGAAACTAGTTCGAGTTTTGAAGGAGTTCAAATCTGCCCTAGGTTGGACATTGGCCGATATTAAAGGTATAAGCCCTACGACTTGTATGCATCACATATTTCTTGAAGAGGGGGCCAAACCAACTAGAGAGGCTCAACGCCGTCTTAACCCTCCGATGATGGAAGTGGTGAAAAAGGAGATAATCAAACTTCTAGATTGTGGGGTGATTTATCCCATCTCCGATAGCCGTTGGGTTTCACCTATCCAATGTTTACCCAAGAAATCTGGAGTGACGGTTGTGGAGAATGCGGAGAATGAGCTTGTGCCCACCCGGATTCAAACTGGTTGGCGAGTGTGCATTGATTATAGGAAGCTAAACGCAACCACAAGGAAAGATCACTTCCCATTACCGTTCCTAGATCAAATGCTCGAAAGGTTAGCATGTCATTCCTTTTATTGCTTTCTTGATGGATACTCCGGTTATAATCAGATTGTTATTGCCCCGGCTGATCAAGAAAAGACCACTTTTACTTGTCCCTTTGGAACGTTTGCATATCGACGCATGCCATTCGGTTTGTGCAATGCTCCTGCCACGTTTCAAAGGTTTATGGTTAGCATCTTTTCTGATTATGTTGAGAGAATTATTGAGATATTCATGGATGATTTTAGTGTGTTTGGTAATTCATTTGATAATTGCTTGGATAATCTCACTTTAATCTTGAAACGTTGTGTTGAAACAAACCTTATGTTAAATTGGGAGAAATGCCATTTTATGGTTAAACAAGGTATTGTTTTAGGTCATATTATCTCTGAACGTGGAATTGAAGTTGATAAGTCTAAAATATATCTTGTACGCTACTTACCCTCTCCCATTTCGGTGAGAGAGGTTCGTTCTTTCCTTGGTCATGCAGGATTCTATAGACGATTTATCAAGGATTTTTCCTAGATTGCACAACCCCTATGCCGTCTCCTACAAAAGGATGTGTCATTTGAGTTCAACGAGGCATGTGAGAAGGCATTCAAGCATCTCAAGGAGCTCCTCACCACGGCACCCATCATAACTCCCCCGGATTGGTCCATTCCCTTTGAATTGATGTGTGATGCATCGGATTATGCACTTGGCGCTGTTTTGGGTCAAAGAAAAAATAAACAGCCACATGTTATTTATTATGCTTCACGCACTTTGAATGATGCTCAGTTGAATTATTCTACAACCGAAAAAGAACTTTTGGCGGTTGTATTTGCTTTAGATAAATTTAGATCATATCTAATTGGTACTAAAGTTATTGTTTTCACTGACCATGCAGCCTTGAAGTACTTGTTCACCAAGAAAGAAGCTAAACCTAGACTCATTCGTTGGATGCTTCTACTTCAAGAGTTTAACATCGAAATCAAGGACAAGAAGGGGAGTGATAATGTTGTTGCGGACCACCTAAGCAGGTTGGTGCGTGAAGAAGAGGATCTTCCCATCTCCAAAACATTTCCGGATGAACAACTCTTGTCCGTTCAGGTAAGTGCTCCTTGGTACGCAGATTTGGTGAATTATTTGGTGACTAAACAAGTTCCTAGCACCCTAAACAAATTCCAACGTGATAAACTTAAAAAGGATGCTAGATTTTATGTTTGGGATGACCCATACTTGTGGAAATATTGTTCAGATCAGGTTATAAGAAGATGTGTGCATGAATCAGATTTTCACTCAATTTTAAGTTTTTGTCACACATATGCATGTGGGGGTCACTTTGGCACCCAAAGGACAGCTTTTAAGGTTCTTGAATGTGGTTTTTATTGGCCTACTTTGTTTAAAGATGCTAGAACCTTTTGTTTAACATGTGATCGATGCCAAAGGACAGGAAATATTGGCCAAAAAGATCAAATGCCGCAGGTACCCATCTTTGTTGTTGAAATCTTTGATGTTTGGGGTATCGATTTTATGGGTCCTTTTCCTTCATCTTTTGGTTTCACTTACATATTACTTGCCGTTGATTATGTTTCCAAGTGGGTGGAAGCGAAAGCCACTTGAACTAACGATTCTAAAGTTGTGGCAGATTTTGTGAAAACTAATATCTTTTCTAGGTTTGGGATGCCTAGGGTGCTAATCAGTGATGGCGGGTCTCATTTTTGCAACCGTACCATTGAGGCATTACTCAAGAAGTACCATGTGACGCATAAGGTCTCCACACCTTACCACCCCCAAACCAATGGCCAAGCCGAGGTGTCGAATAGTGAGATCAAACAGATTTTGGAGAAGACCGTTGGGCCAAATAGAAAAGATTGGAGCTTACGGTTGGATGATGCATTATGGGCGTATCGAACGGCTTACAAAACCCCCATTGGTATGTCTCCTTTTTGACTTGTGTATGGCAAGCCTTGCCATCTTCCCGTGGAATTAGAACATAGAGCTCATTGGGCCATCAAGACCTTCAATTTGAATGTGGACCAAGCTAGAATTCATCGAAAGCTTCAATTGAGTGAAATTGATGAGATAAGGCATGAAGCTTATGAGAATGCCAGAATTTACAAAGAGAAGACCACGACATTCCATGATAAGATGCTTCGAAGCAAGACTTTCGAAATTGGGCAGAAAGTGTTGTTGTTCAATTCCCGTCTTCGTCTATTCCCTGGTAAGTTACGTTCCAAGTGGGTTGGCCCGTTTGTTGTTACTAATCTTTTTGTGCATGGTGCAGTCCAAATTAAGAGCTTGAGAACCGGGCAAGAATTCAAGGTGAATGGACATCGCTTGAAGCCGTACTACGAGCACTTTGTGGAGCATGTTGTGGAGGAGATCCCACTGCATGTCGTGGGTTCCCATGAGGGTTGATCAATGTGGCATCGTCCAGCTGGAAGACGTTAAAGCAAGCGCTTCAAGGGAGGCAACCCATTTATTTTGCTTGATTGTTAATATTTTTGCTTGTTTAATTATTTTTGGGGTATGACTTTCTATTTTGAAACATTAACAAATATGCAAAGGATTTTAACATTAAACTTCATGGAAATGAACAGGAAACTGGGAAATAAAGAAACACAACATAAGACAAGAGGGAGCCTTCACAATGGCTGCTTGGGAGAAGTCTCAGTAGTCGGCGGAATCTCAGCAGTCGGTGGAGCCACAGATGGAGGAGGTACCGGAGGTTGATCATTTGGAGCTTCACTACGCGGTACAGCCTCAGAAAACGATGGCAAATGCTGTTGGAACAAACCTACAAACCTCCGATGATCAAGTAAAATCTGACCATCAGATTCATGCAGCTGGTCAATTTTCCTCTTCATATTTGTGGCATAATTGTGTGCAAGCTTGTGCAATTGTTTATTTTCATGCTTGAGTCCTCTAATATCCTCTTTAAGACTCAGTATTTCAGCCGCCAACGATTCAACATGACGAGTTCGAGCAAATAGGCGTTGGGCCATGTTGGACACAGAACCCGCACACTACACGCTAAGAGCCAGAGACTCCTTAACCGCCAATTCATCAGACCGTCTAGCAAGCAGTCTGTTATCTCTGGGGGTGACAAGGTTCCGGGCCACCACCGCAGTGGTCATGTCATTTTTCATCACCGAATCCCCAACGGTGAGAGGACCAGTAGGGGATATGAAGGACGGACGCCATATGTTGTCTGGAAAAGGAGGGGCTGCTCCTTCACCAAGGTTCAAGTCAAAACGACGGTCAGAAGGGCCAGACATTTTTTCAGATGTGTTAAAGAAAGAGGAGATCGGACAAGTCAAGATCGTAGAAGTGCAAAACGGGAGTTTTTACAGGCAGAAATTCAAGAGTGCTTTGAACGTCCTGCATACCTCTATAAAAATCAGCACGCGATGGGATTTCAGAGATCGAAGAGGTGAGCTCAGAAATCGAAGAAGCCATTCAGAGATCGAAGAGGCGCCAACTTTCTCAAAAGTTGGGCTTGCTCACAAACCACCAATTCCAGATATCGAAGAGTGTCAGCTTTCTCAGCCTCGTCAGCACCCATCACACGCAACTCAGCTTTGCGAAAATCACGGGCAGTCTGTCGAAGCGCCGATTCCAACCATCTGTCTCTCTCAGCCTCGTCAGCACTTGTCACATGCAATCTCTGCCCTCAACGAAGCTCAGAACTCGAAGCGCAAATTCCGGATATTAATGAGGCCTCTGCTTTATCGAGACGTGTCAGCATCTGTCAAATTGCACATCTGCGTTACGTAAATCACGCGCAATCTGTCAAAAATTTCTGGAGAAGCAGAATGCACGTGAAAACTACTGTTAAATTATCCCAGGCTGGCCGACGCGAGTAATGGAACAATGCCTTCCTAGCCATTAAGAAAATTCTATAAATGTTGAACTTCAAAGTGAAGCAGCCTCACCCAACTTTCAGCCTCACTTAACCCTTTATCCTCTCTGAAATGGCTTTCCAACAAATCCTCTCGAGTCACTCTGTATTTCTCATCCCCTGGGATACCCCTGCAAACAACCCATCCAGAGCACAAGTATTTCATATCATAAAGGTTGAGAGCACGAGTATCTCATATCATGCTTTCTCCCTGTCCTTTCTCCAGCCAGCACCTGCTCTCGAGTACTCATCATCTTGTGCTTTCTCTTCGTCTCTCACGTATAAGGGAAGTGAAGATGATACCTCGAAGCATGTGGAGACAACGTGCTGATTCATCCTCAACTAGGGACAAGGAGAAAGAAAGCAAGAGGTGGGCACTTGGAAAGATTGAAGAAAGAAACAGACCAACACCTTTACCTCGTGCCTGCCCGTTGTGCAGAAGAAACAAGCAGAGAAGAATGCAGCTTGCACAATCAACCCAGCAGAAGGAATCTGAGATGAAGAACTAGAGAAGCTGCCACATCTGCTTGGAGAACAAATAAGGAATTGCAACATCACCAAAGAGCAAAGCTTCGCCGTACAATTCCAATCCAGTTCAAGATCAAAGCTGTGGAAAGTCAACAAGATCAACTATCTCCAAAACCAGATTTGCGTTCTTAAACTCTACTCTGTCTGGTTTTTACTTTGCCATATTTGTCATGTTTATTTGTCGTTTTTTATTTGCTTGTTTTTGGTGTGAGTATATGCTTGAAACATTGAGGACAATGTTCGATTTAAGTGTGGGGGAATTGGTAACTATTGTTTTGCATGAAAATTCGTAGAAAATTATCACCCATTACTTCTAGTGTTGTTCCTTGCTGTTTAAGTGTTTTTAAGCTGTTTTGGAGTGTTTCAGTATGTTTTGACATAAAAATCCGAAAATTTCATAAAAATTTGAAAAAATTGTTTTGAAAAACCCAAAAAGAGTTGTTTTTGTGTGCTTATTTGTGTCTTAGGGTACCTTCCAACACAATGATGAGGATTTGGTTTTTAATTACATGACTGTTAAAGAGAATTATAAACATGGATGAAAGTTTGATATGCTCTTTGGTTTATACTTGGTTGTAGTTATAATTTATGAATTCACATGCAATCATAAAGGAAAAATTAGTTTTTCTAACATGCTTGAAGAAAGGAACTCAAACAAACGCTACAACCTTGTGAGACTTGAGCCTAAACGTTATTTGGAGAGTTGATAATCTGTGCATTATTGTTTTCTAAAGTCGTTGCATGATCTCATTTTTCATTGCTTGGTTACTACTTAGAAGGCGTTTCATCATTTAGTTCCAAATGCTAGAACTCATGCCCATTTCATTCAAAGCATGATATTGATTTGCATAACACATATTCAAGATGAAGTTGTGTAGTTACCACCACCAAAGCCAAATTGCCGTGTATCCTACTTCATTATTTGTTTAAGTTAACCCCATTGAGCCTTGTTAGCCTACTTTCTTTGTTAACCCACGTTATCCTCACCTAGCCTAGATTAGGACCATCCATACCCTTGTTCTTAAAGCATAGTAAAGCATGATTCAAATTGAATTCCTTTTGATTATGTATGGCAAAAAATAAGTGTGGGGGAATTTGTTTCTCATGTAAGTAGTGTGCCATAGGCACGGGTGGAAAGAAAGAAAAAAAAGAAAAGTGTGAAAAGTATATGAAAAAAAAAAAAAGTTGAAAAGATGTGAAAAAGAGTCCTAAAGTATTGTTTCTTGAAGAAGGGGTCCAAAACTTTGAATTCGGCCCTAATTATTGCTTGAATCTTCCCGTCGTGTTTAAAAGTTGATTTCTGCAATCTAAGTGAATTCTAAGTTTCAAGTTCATTACTTTGCTTGCTATTGCTTTAAGAACGTTTGTTATCCCTATCCTTCATTTGTTAGCCAACACCCCAAGCCCGTTACAACCTTTGACTTCAATCTTGAGTGTTATGTATTTCAATTTGTGGAGTTTGAATTTGGTATGAGCATATGGTGTCACTGGCTCTCGCATCTAAGTAGTAGCATTCCATTCATGAGATCATATCTAAACATGCTTATTAACTCCAAAAATTGCTTTCTTTGTGATACATATATGTGAGCGTTCGTTTTCATATCTACATCAATCTTCTCACATATAACTAGTATAGGGTGTGTAGTCAGAAAATCTGAGTGACAATTGAGTGCATATCTTGTAAGAAATTGAGTGAATTCTCTAAGGCATGTTACTACATTCAAAACATTGTTTTAATTGCTTAAATGTGAACTAGTAAGTAGTGACTATGATTAAGTATGTGCTTAAGTGTAGAGATGACTCAAATCTGTGGGGATGATAATCTTTAACATGTCATGTGCATTGGAAATCCCTGAGGCAAATGTTGGAAGGTTTAGGTTGTGTTGTATTCGTTTCATTTCGTTTTATTTATTTGTTTGCTCGAGGACTAGCAAAAGCTAAGTGTGGAGGAATTTGATAGGAGCATATTTATGCGACTTAGTTGGCTTGTTCTTGTGCATTTATGTCGTGTTTCCTTAGTTATTTTAATGTTTAAAGTCATTTTCATGTGTTTTCAGATTTTAAGGACAAAGTAGGCAAGAAGATGCATTTTGGAGCATTTTGGAGCAAAATGGAGCTTGGAATGCATGTCACATATTTGGAACTAAGGTTTGGACGAAATTGAAGACTTAAAGAGGTTAAGAATGTGAAGAATTAGTGTACAAAGGATCATGAATTCAGCCACAAAAGAACAAGAGCATCCTTGCCGTGCAATCCACATTGCATTCCCTTTGGATTCCCATGCATGCTTAATCATCCTTGTCCCCTAAAATATTTCTGATTTCATGCCCCAATACACTCAATTATCACACTCAATTGCTGCATACCTCTTGTTCCCTTCACCCATCTGATTTCACACAACTTTCACAACCATTCCATGCACCAATTGATGCTCCATCATCCACATTTGGGATCCAATGTCTTGTGCAACACATGTTGCTGCACCTTTAACTAATTTCTGAAACATTTCACCTCCCCTTTTCATTTCCATGCAATGAACACAATCATTCATGCTCCCTAGCTGAAATACCACTCCATTTTACCCTCCATACTTTGCATCATTGCTCCATTTTCATCCTTGGACCATTGCACACCACAAATTCACCCTCCTTGCTGTGCATTTCCCCATTGCCTAATCTGATTCTCTAGGGTTTTTGGGGCCTATATATACATGTTTACAACCCTTGGCAAAGGGTTGAACCTCCCATATTCATCATTCATGCAGAAAATTCGTCCATACTCACCCTAGGCAGCAAAACACCCCAAAAACACCATTCTAGTGCCCAGAAAACATAACAGCCAATCCACCTTATTCCACCATCTTTGCCGAGTTCTCTACCACCTTCCAACCATCAAACACTCCTCCACACTCACCCTAAACCTTTCCATACCATTCCTCATCCATTCTACACCATAAAACTACCCAAAACCTGTCCATAACCCAATCTGCCGCAAGCAAGGGAAAGGAGGAATCTTGGATGCACTTGCTGCCAAGTTGGAGCATTCTAGGTGTTTTCTTTCTTTGGATTTTAATGTCTAATTCATGTAATCTTTGTTTTGCTTTAAGTATGATTGGCTAATTTCATTTTTGGCTAAGGGTGTATTCAAAACCATGATTATATATGCGAAATGAGTTGATTACTTCCAGTTATTGTTACATAAGTCGTGAATACAATTTGCTTAACCATTTGATTTAGAACTTATTCTTGTATGTTGATTGAGAGTGCACGCTTAATTTGCATGCTTGAATTTGATGCTATGATATAAATTTGTTTCACCTAATCGTTATGAATTTATATTTGTAAGTAGTGAAGGTCGCTAGTTACGATCATGTTAAGTAGATTCCTGGCAAGAGTATCATGCTTTTCATAGTTACGAATGCCTTGTCGATGCTTATGATTTCCAAAGAACGTAATGATTCTAACTTGTGTCTTTATCATGCTGCTCATATAAAGAACTTGTTAGGAATAATTTGTTTGCGATGCATATTCATCCAATTCAATGATCCTAGGGAAATCTGAAGGTTAATTTAAGCGGACCTAATTAACTTGGAGTGTTGAGGTTCATAACTTATTGAATTGATAACTGGAAATTGATTTACGTTGCATATATTACATGTGTGGAGAAGAACCCCTTAGCCATTCCATCATCCATTGATTCTTCATAACTTTGTATTACAATTTGTTTCTCTTACAATCTGCCATTTAAGTTTATTTTCGTCCAAATCAAATCCCCAATTATTTTGAATTCCTAGATTAATTGGAAAGTGTGTTGGTTTATGTTTTTAAGTGTTTTGGTACAAGTTAAAACCCAAATTCGTCCAATTTGATGTTTTGTGTTCAAAACTGCCCAGAAAGTGGTTTTTAGGCAATTTTGAGTGTTTGGTTGCTGTTTTGATTCTTTTGGTTCGTTTTAGTGTTTTAGAGTTTAGTTTTGCATTTTTTGAGTCTAATCTAGTGCTTTAAACTTTGTTTTTACATTTCTAAGTCAGTTTTCAAGGGTTTAGCAATCCCTCCTAATCCCCAGTCTAGAACGATCCCTATTTACATACTTTGCTACAATTGATAAAAAGAGGGTTTAATTTTGTGTGTTAACTTATTTTTCACATCATTTGTCTTTTGGTTAAGTCCTTGATCTTTGATTATGTCAAAGTCACCCTATCCGCGGGTGTCCACAACATCGTTGGGGTTAAGCCACTTAGCTATGGAGGCAAGTGAATGCGCAACAAGGGATCTCTAACCTTCAAACCGTTTGAGGGAGAATACTCTATGATATGATTTAGAACCTCTGGCCAGAGTATGAATGAGATTTAGGAAGTCGTTCCAAATCACATTCAAGGTAATCATATAAGCACACGAATCACATTGGATAGTAGACATGAATAAATAAACTATCAAACCAAACAATGTGATCAAGAGTATTGTATTAGAGAAAGACCGTATTGCATTTGTAATCCTAAACTGAATAGGTTCTCTACCTCTTCTGATTAGCTTGGGTAACCATGATATGCTGCTAGGTGTCACTCATGGTTTGTGGAAGCCCTAAACGTGTATAATCACTAAAGGGAGAATTGAAAGTAAGTTTCAATTCACAATCGATTTGAAAGAGTTCTAATCGCCCACTGCCTCGCTAAAAGGAACCTAATGGATCGTACACCGTGTAAGGTGAAGATTGAAGAAACAATGGAGATGAGTAAGAATAATTAAATGGTTTAATTATTTATGGCAAGGATTAATTAATATGTTAATTAATCAAACGAATAAGTTCGTTATAGACCTCAGGATAGTTTTGGACCTTAAGGCCCAATGGGCTTTGAACGTCAAGCCCATTGACTTAAGTTGTATGACAACTTAATGAATAATGATTCACAATGGCCCAATTAGCCCAATAATATCCCAATGGCCGGCCATTTAGTTTTGGAGTGGGTTTTGGACTTATTTACAAGTTTGCCACTCCAATGAATTAAGGTATATAAAGGACTTTATAGCCTAAATTCATTAAGGGTTCTTTTGGAGAAAATTGGTGAGAACTTGTCTATCCATTTCTCTCTAAAGTGGCCGGCCCCTTGGAGGGTGTATCTGGCAATTCCACTACTCCAAGGTCACTTATTTCTTCATCAATCTTACCTTGGTGTGGATACTTAGAGGTTCTCAATTTTGGGAACTTGGAGAACCATATTCTTCCATCCAAATCCATGGATCTAAGAAGCAAGGAATGAAGGCCCTCTCTTTAGGTGATTAGCCTTTGCTTATGCTAAGAGGAATCTACAAAGGTATAAATTTCTCAACTCACTTTGATTTGAGTTGAGTCATGGTTCACCAATCTACTAGGCTTTGAATTTCATGGGTAATGTTTTGTTTTTGAATGCATGCAAGCATGATTCCGCCTTTTAATTGTTAAATGCATGCTATAAATATTATTCAAATGAACATGTTTTTCACAAATCATCCTTCAATTGACTGGGGCTTTTGGGAAGGGATCTGTGCCAATCATCATATTTGCTTGGAGTTTCTCCAGTAACAGCTTTCTTTTAACTATTAGGTCCTGGATCTAATCCCTGAACTGTACACAGTTAGTGATGGAGTGATTAAAAATGTAATGAAGCTTGTAGTATTTCTTTCCCCCTAACTCTTCTGGTTTAGGCATCTTTTTTGTGCTGTCGGGCACAATCACTCTTGCCAGCACCTACTCCTCATAGATTTCTGATACCTTGGTCAAATCAAACGAATAAGCCTGGTACTTGTAAGGTTTCATAAGCACGAATCCACCATCATTCATCACTACTTTTTTTATCTTTGATTGGCTGGACCAAACCCTTCATCATTTAAGGTTTCAAAGGAGTGGTTATCTTGGTCGCACATAGCTTTATTCCCTCTCCTCTATTGCTGCCATCTTCTTCGGGCTAAGGGCTTCAAACTCCAATTGGTCAATTACAGCTTTGTTCTTGTAGAAATGAGGCACCTTGGATGAGTGCTTCACTTATTATTCTTCAATTGACAGCTTTTCATATTTTGTGGCCGCAATTACCAATTCTTGTAGCTCATTAAATTGTGCATCATAAAACTTCTTTCTCAAGGGCATGTTTAATACCTTCTAAGCAATGGATATAAGTTTTGCATGGTTGATAAGGAACTGGCATCTCATTCTTGTCCTTCTAAACCTCATCATGAAGTCTTATGTAGACTCATGCTCATGTTGCTTCACCTCAACTAGATCGTCGATTGTCATCTTTGGCTTCACCTTATAAAACTGTTCGTGGAAAGCTATCTCCATTTGCCCCCAGTTGGCAATAGAATTAAAAGGTAAAAGAGAGTACCATTGGGATGATAAGCTAACCAACGAATTCCCAAACAACCTTAACTTGTAGTTAGGATTGTCTTCAAAGGCCACACGATAGTTAGGATTGTCCTCTCCACTGAAACTTGGGAACGCGGCCATCTTGAAGTTGAGGGGAAAATGGTTCTGCTCATCAATATATTCGATGTAGGGCTTTTGGTAGGTGATCCTGAACAACGAGCGAGCTTATGGTTGGGCATTCTGGACCACCATCCTTCTTGGGTTAGCCAACTCATCTCTAAGTTGCTGATTAGCTGGATTGTTGGGTGGGGTGTAAGGAGGTTCCCACTTCGGGCTACCCTCATTGCCCGAGAAAGCCTCATTCTTTGGTTCAAGCTGTCTCTATCTAGCCTTTCCTCCCTTATTAACCAATGATGACGGCCTATAAAGAAGGCGCTTGCCCGCTATTACGGACCCACATTTCCCACTGGACTCCCCAACTTGTTGATTCATTCCATACTTCCTCTTGTCTTTCCCGATCTGCCTCTTACTATCTAGTGCAAATAATAGAGGGTTGGGCAAATCTGTTTCCAAGATCTCCTCTACTTCTGGCTAATTGGTTCCAGGTTCCACCTTCTTCTTCCCCTTATCATTCTTTCCTCGAGCAAAGGAAATAAGGGAATAACTGGTTCTTTCTTAGGACTTGCCTCTTTCATCATCTCCCTAAAATAACCATCTTTTCGGGTAGAGTACTCTAGATCTAATCACCTCTAATCTCTAGAGAGATCTTTTCCATACTCTTCAATACTTGCACCATAGTGACTTGCAAGTCTTCATTTGTAACTTTTCCGCCCGACTTTTCATAAGAAGTTGGGCTCTCTAGGATCGCAAGGCCTTGTAGAGAGGGAAAATGTTTTGGGAAATCTGTCATGTCTAATCTTGGTAGAGAATGAGGTGGCCCGTACTCTGTGTTCCACATAAAAGTTCGCTCTTTCCTTCTTCTTCTTAGCATACAAGAAAATGAGTCCTACTGGGTGTGCCAATACTATGTTCGTGGGCAAAGATGGTGTTGTCCCTTCGCACAGCTCCCAAGGGGTAAATGGCACTTAGTGTCTCATTGGGTGATTTCTTGCTGCTTGGTGTGCTATAAGAGGAGTTCACAGTTAGTTTGAAAAGTGCCTTTGCAGGGCCTTAAGTGTAAGCCTTGAGGCTCGCAATCAAAACTAACAAAGTGTTAGGCGTGCCACTGTTATCTCAGTATAACAGATGTTAAAATAGATGTAATTTGAGTTTATTACTTACACTCCAAGTTACTCAAACTTCTTGTTATCAAAAGATTGTCGCAAATGGGTTAAGTCTGCATTAAATTCTTTTTCTTGCCTTGTAAACAAGGACTTTTAGTTCATAATCTTTTATATCCAAAAAATAGGGAGTCCAAAGCTTTTTAAACCATTTCTTCAATTCCAGTTTGTTCTTAATGTTAACATGTTTGTTAAGTTAGCCGGACTTGAGCACAAATGGGACTCTTAGATAGAAAATAGTTGGAAATAACTCGAATATATGCTGAAAAGTACATTTAAATGATAGATCTACTAAATTAAAGGATGAATAAAGAGACTTGGGCAACATTTCACCTTGTCGGGTAAGGTCGAACCTCTTGCAACCACTTCTCTTTGAGTTTACAGAGGTTGTATACTAAAAAGGTATGGATGGTAAATAGGTTTTACACGAGGGAATCAATACTACAACACTAAGGAAGGTAGCAGAGCTTTTACACTAGACAAAAGATAGCTTTTCTAAGGGAACTATTGCTAAAATGACTGAACCTAGGTTGATTTTAGCTTTTTTGGATGCAAATCTGGCTTGATTGCAGAGTTTGTATGTTGTTTGTTTGATTGGTTGAGTGTCCTTGTCTCTGTTGTCTCTCTTGGATTTTATAGGCACCTTGGCCCGACTGCTTTAGCCTCCTTCTTGGGCTTCTAGGGGTAGTGAGTCATCTTGTATTTACACCTTTATGTCATCAAAAAGTGTTTTTTGGTTGGTAGTGAGCTACTCTATGTCAGTTGTCACTTCAGTCCTAGGCACATGGCCTAGTCTTGGCTGAGAAGGCTTCAGTTTGTCTTTGAGCTTCAATATTTGGCTTCGGGTAAATTCAATTTGTTTTGACGCCTTTGGGCTTTTCCTTATACAAGGCCCAATGTTTAAATATCAACCCAAACACATCCATCATCGGCTATGCATTTCACAACTAAACAAACCAGTACCTGGATATATGACACAAGAACAATGAAGTAGCTTCAACACTAAGGTCACCTCATCTAGGGTTTCATGGTTTCATCCCATTTGCAACGTATCCATGTTGGCCTCTTTATTTAACCACATGTTAGAGCCGACAGTACTTAAGCACGAATCCAATATTCATAATCTGCATACACAATACTCTCCCTCCCGTCTCTACCTACCTAACACCATATTTACTTTGCGGTTAATCAACTCGATCGCTAAAATGTCTCAAAAAAATGTAGGCAACTAAATCCTTTTAGATAACAGACAATATTAATTTCATTCATAATTTATCAATGCAAACAAGTTAGAATTGTTGTCGTCGAGTTTCATATCATGAAATCGTCACATAATATGCTTATTATTAATAAAATAAAAAACATATCTCTCAATGTAAACAACCATGCTATCACTCAACCATTAATCTCCTATTTTGTTATGCAATGATGTTTTCACAATATTCATAGCAGAAAATGCTCTCTCCACTGAAGTGGTTGCAACTAGTGACACCAAAGCCAATGTAAAAAGCTTATACACTATGTGAAACCCCAAAATTTTAAAGTGCTTAGAAAGTGTTGTTATGAATTTTGGAGTGTTTTCGAATTTTACGATTTATAGTTCATTTGAAATGGGTGATAATTTTACTTGAGTTCAAAGATTATTTTGAGGTAAAAAGATGAAAGTGGATGAGATTACGAGCTCGTGGCATCTTTTAGATTAATTTTCGGAGTTCAAACGAACTTACAGTGGAACTTTAAATTTGACGGATCGGAGAACACCATGTGGCAACCAAAGAATGGCTAAATTGATGACACATGGCAGCCACTAAGTGACTAAGTTTGCCACAAGGGATTAACCAACATGCCAGCTAGAATGTCACGTGGTACTTGAGTAGGGATTTGGATCCTCTCCCAAGCCCTAGGAGAGGATCCTCCTAACCAAGCAGTGTGGGCCGTTGAATTTTCATCCAACGGCTACAAATAGGGGGTCCCTTTAAAGATATATTAATTATAGCCGTTGGATGAAAATCCAATGGCCCACGCTACTTGATCAGGAGGATCATCTCCTTGGGCTAAGGAGAGGATCCAAATCCCTTGAGTGGGATGATAGGTTGAGGTGGCAGAATATAGGGGTAAGATGGCATAAATATTACATGCAAATAGTGAGCTGTTGATTTGTGGGAGACAACTCTCTAAACTTAAAGATAAGCCTACCAGGTGGAACTAGCCCCACTAATCATCCAATCAAAGGCATTTAGTTACCGTTCTTTTAACTATAAATAGGAGCTTCACTCCATTGTTTTTGGAAATGAGGCAGCATGCAGCATGCAGCATGTGAGCTCTCGTAGGAGAGAGAGAGATGGAGATAGCATGCATGTTAAGCCTCTATAGAGAGAGATTATGAGAGTTTGACAGGCAAGTGCATGCAAACATGTTGTGAACTTATGCTATATACTTAAGTTTAGTTCTTATACATTATATATGTATAGAGAGAGATTAGAAAATATAAGGGTGCAAGAAATACATGATGATTTAGGAGTGATCAATGAACTTGCTCAAGTACGTGGAGCTTAGCTATTGCAGTAGTGATGTGGATCTTCATTTTAGCTTTGGAATCGAGGTATTGGTGAGGAATATTGCTTGCTTGGTTTGGAGACTAGGTAGGGGATCCTCACTTACCCTAGTTATGGTATTTTGTGCATGTATGTATATGTAAATATACGAATGCCTGTGAAAGCTGCATATATTTTATTGTGATAGAACCATGAGGAAAAATGGTTTTGTTTTATATCATTATATGCTTGTTGTTTTATGCTACAAATTAAAGTGATGACTTGAGAGTGAAGGGGTTATAGCGACCGCCTTGGGTTTCGATCCCTAAACCTCCAAAAGGGCTACTATGAATGGATTAGTATCGCTACCTTTCTAGGAGAGGTACTAGGATATCTAAGGGTAGAGCATTAAAGGACACTCTCGCTACACCTTACCATAAATATATTCGTTCGGAGTTGGTCTAGGTAAAGGGGTAGTTGGTCATTGGACCGGTCATCAGGCATGTAGCGATTTATTGGGATCCCTATTTTCTTTTTAAAAGGAAATTTTGTGAGCATAAAATCTATTTTCAAAACTAAACAAAGCTTTTGTTGTGCATCAATCATTTTCCTATAGTATATATAGTGTCGTATATTATTTTCAAACCTAGTTGGGGTGGATTCCCTGAAGGGAAGCGATGAACGTTTGTGATGCTCACCCCTACTTTATTATAGGACCGGTGCACCTACAAATAGATGATATGGACTAAAGTCGGGAAAAGCATTGTATGTTACTTGTCAACTTCTTAGTCGCTCATTGACTTTCCACAGGTTTTTGGTTCGTACATATGCTTGATTCCCTTACCGTCTTGAAGGAATCTTTTGTAGCCAAACTTAGCACTTTGTACTTTCCAAATCGTACTAAAGAGTTGGTTTAGTATGATGATTACCTTGAACTCTTTGGTTTTGTTGTAAACTTCATCTTTGATGTAAAAAATTTATCCAAATTTTGTTGCCCTTTCATTCTTCGTTTTACCAAAATGACTTCCACTTCTGTATTGCTTAAAAATAAATTATTTTATCCCCCTCAAATAGCCTTATGTTCTGTTAGGAATGAAGTGTTATAGTGTTGGATTTTAACACTATAATATTGCATTACTAATAGAGCATGGCACTATTACGTGCTCCTTTTTGGGGCGTGACACACTAGCTTGTAGTTTTCACTCCTCCCAATCTTCACCAATTCCTTTGAAAGATCACTAATTTATTTCAACAATAAAATCTCACTATGCATCTTCATATCATAAATATAATTGTCAACTTGATTCAAAGATTCATAAGGTGTACACAATCAAAATCTTGAGAATAAAATTGGGCAAAACGAACTTTTTTTGTTGCTCAAAAGATGCAAAACTATTCGCTGGGCTCAAATATGTCATACAAAGAAGCAACTCGGTGTTTACCTCATTGAAGCAATCATTCAATTCTTTTAGCTGCATGCAAAGGACTTGAAATAGAGGTCTACATGATAATAATGGAAGTTTGTGAGTCTTGGAGCTTTACGCTTTATTTTTCCAAATGCGAAAGGCAAATCTTCCATGTTAGGAATATTAATATCATTTTAATAAAAAAAAAATTACATCACGAGACAAGTCCTCAAAGCCATCATCTCTCAAGGATTGTAGTCTTTACTTACATACTTCAACTAACACCATCACATTCACAATATCTTGATCTTTCTTTTGTTATACTTGTGATAACTTATTTGTAATTCCCAATATAAGTCTCACTAAAAAAGGTGAAATACAAATCAAAAGTTTTTATTTCTTTGAATAACTAATTTTCTTCACCTATATTAACTTGGTTGTGATCACCAATAGTCCATTGATGACACACCCCGACCCGGTATGCCCACTGGACTCCGAATCAAGCTGTGTTGGCCGACACTCGGAGGGTGACGAAGCCATAAACTGTAGTGATGTGAAAAATGTGAATAAATTTAAACCTAAAAACTCCTAAATATAAGAGGGCGCTTGTGAACGGGAATGAACCCATTTCAAACGTTATGTCAAAGCATAAGTAAAGTACAGTAAAGTAGGATAAGAATTATACCATCGAAGGTAACCACTTATACCGAGATTTGCCAAGAATCCTCGTCGACATGAACACTGCCACTAAAATCTGAAGAGGTGAAAAATAAGGATGAGTGGGCCTAAAAATAAAGTTTTGTAAAAACCTTTTCAAAAACATAGTAACCCCTCACTTTAAAACAAGTATAGCTTCCAAAATATACATACTACGTATAGTATGAAAAATACTTACCGTAGTCTACAATATCTCAAGACTTCCATACGTCACAAATTCGTAAATAAGCATATAACTTCTAGTAATCACAATATCACATCGAGTGCTTATCGACACATGCTGATACACGAGTTCATGCAGAGGTATTCTGACATGAACAGGACTGGGTGTAATAATGATTTACGCTCTAGTACTACAATCACATGAAGATTGGAGTTATGCGCATCACATACGATTCCTAATTGCCTATAGCAATTTAGGACAGGATTGGCACCTAAAATGGATCCAAAGTGAGCGTACAGTGTAATGTGAACATACACGTGAAAGACTGGCCCTGGCCTAGGCGAGTACTAACATCGGTGCAGCAACGATGAGCAGATAACGTAAATAAAATCATAAAATGGTAAATTGATAATTCACGTCACCATGATACTATTCATGGCTATAAATATAATTAAGGCATCAATAATAATACGCATACATGTGCATCCCGTAGGACGTAGCATAACTTCATAATTTCTATCAGTGCGCTAAATCTTATAAATGTCACGCTAATCTAGGCGTATTGTAGAAAAACTCTTTATGAAATGTATAAATGGAAACTAACAAATATATATATACACACACACACTATATAAAAGAAAAGACCCACTCACAAATACTTGTGAAGTCGTAGCCGTTCAAACTAGGATAGCCAAAGTCTCCGATAGTAATCGCACCTAAGCATAATATTAGGATATGTTAGTAAAACTCAACTAAAATGACTAAATTTGGGAAAACTGAGTGCCGATTTGGAATCAGAGCGTCGAAATATGCTAAGGAGGGTCCATGGTAAATTTTGTAAACAGTCAACGAAAAAGTCAACTGTCAACCTTAAAATGTCAACCAAGACGCCCTGACGGTCAACTACGTTAACACTTTGCAATTTCACTAAACGGATGTCAAAAACGGACTTTGTACGTCGAAATTAGCCTAGGAGGGTTCCCGACAAAATTTCAAAAAAGTCAACCAAAGTAAACTAACGGTCAACAATTAACTTCAACAGAATATTCCATTCTTAGATGGAATATTCTGTTAAAGTTAACTAAAAGGTTAACAGAATATTCCAAGGGAATATTCCTTCCAAATCACAAAGGAATCCGGGTTTAGGCTGGGTCGGATCTAGCCCACGGATTCGGTTAGGCTTAACGGGTCATGGGTTTGGGCCCTTTTTTTTTTCTTTTTTTTCTGAAACGAGTCAACCCAATCCCCGTCGCGGGTCTGGTTGTCGGTTCTAGGCTGGTTGGCCGGGATAGCTTCCCGAGCTCCGATCGAGCTCAAATCTTAACCATAACTCAACATTTAATTACCAAAATAAAGCTATGAGGATAGGGATTCTAATTATACCATTTTGGTTCTCCATTGTGGACGAAAAGTGACTGGTAAAAGATTGCAACACATAGGTCCTTCGCCGAAAAACTGGGAAATAGTTTTCCCAAATTATTTCTGTCACAAAACTTACCCAAAATCACTTATCACACTTAGATTTACACTAAGCAACTAGAGATATTCATCCCAAGGTATTTCAGACTCACCTTCACCGGAAATTGGCGACATCTCGTCGGCACCGGTGGTGGATGCATCACAGTTTGACTGCATCTATGTAGTGAATACAGGGAGAATAGAGAAAGCCTTAAGGTTTGAGATGAAGAGAAAATGGAGAACTGGTAAGGGTTAGGTGGTCGCTAGCCTCAGCGCTGGTAGTTGCAATCTCACGGTGTGGGTTCGACGGAGAGAGGGAGAGTTAGAGTGAGAAAGAACCGGAAGAGATGAGAGAATGAGAGAGTTTAAGGGAAAAGAGGGCTGAAAGAGACAAGGTGAGGTGGCAGCAAGGGATAGGTCCCAGAGGTCTGAAGCTCCTCTGTTCCTCTACTCTTGAAGGTATACCTTTTTCATGCCTCTCTTCGATCTGATAATCAACCATGTTTCTTTCTAAGATTATGTGTAGAGTTCCGGCAGTTGCTCCGGCTTAACCACCACCACTTTCTCCTTGTAATATGTCGGTTTCGACAAAGTCGTTCGTGGGTATCCACGAACTTCATTCTGATAGTCGGCTTTGCTCACTTGGCTCCCGATTATCCCTTGTTTATGGTTGTGCTCTTGTAGCAACTTGTGGTTGGAGGTGGCATCTATGGAGGCGTTACTGGATAGAGGAGGGGAATCGAGCATTGGACCTATTTCAAAGGGTGGAGATGGTGGTGGAAGCTTATGGCGAAAGCTGTGTAGTTTCTATGCCTTTTTGTTGTTGGCCTTTTTTTCTTTTTTCCTTTAGTTTTTAGGCCTTTTTTTGTTATATTTAAAGTGTGTGTTGAGCCTTTGTTGTAAAGTGTAGTTTTTGTAATAAAATTTCCTTTGACAAAAAAAAAGTATCAAAAAAAAAAAAAAAACCGAGGCCAACTTGGTCAATCTAATAGCCACCATATTGGCAAATTTGGGGGCGTGACAAGTATGAGAAGCAACAAATGAACAGAACCAATACTCCAAAGCTAAAAAAAAACTTGAATCCTAGCAACTAGAAATTTTATCACTTCACAACCCGCCACATAAGAGATTCTATGCACAAAACAATTAAGGGGATACTCTTTTAATACAAGTAGCGCCAGCTCCGATTTACAAGCAGAAGGAATACCATTGTACAATATAACTAAGTGGCGTGATCTGAAAGTTTTGTCTACCAATTTTCAAAATAAATGGACCACAACATTACACTGCAACTAAACAAAACCACAAGACTGCAAAATGTAATGTATTCTTTAACGAGGGAAATGTTTATCGGAATTGGATCCTCTCCGAGGCAATGCCTCGAGATCCTACTAACCGGACAACATGGAGCCGTTGGATCAAAATCCAACGGCTACAAATAGGAGGGTCCCTCTAAAAGTTATAATAATTGTAGTCGTTGGATCAAAATTCAACGGCCCATGCTGTTCGGTCAATAGGATCCTGAGGCATTGCCTCGGCGAGGATCCAATTCCATGTTTATCAGACACTTTTTTTTCTTCTTAAACACGGATATTTATTTTGATCATGAAACTGAATAAATCCAAAAAGTAAAGAAACAAGAGTATGAAAGAGTGAAAACTATTAACATGAGCAACTAATGGAAACTAAAATTGTGTAGCCTATCATTATGGAAATTGTTTACTTACCACGCAAAATAGCTTGTGGTTAACAGAGGAGTATAGAAAGCTACTTTTGGAGTGAGTATTTGATGTGTCATATAAACTCACATGTTTCATTCCACATTACTAATTGTATTCGTTTAGGTTAATATTTAAACTTTGGGCCTAGAGGAAAGAAAGACCAAAAGAACTAAAGAAAGGAGACTTGCCCGAGGCCCAACACCAAGCTCATCCATCTATCTCAAAGACAATATAACAGTCCCTCATTAATGCAAAGGATAGGTGCTTACAAGGGAAGTGACAACCGATGAAAATCAACCTACACTCAACCCAAAAGCACTTTCTGAATGGCAGAACATGTAAAAAGGCAATGACTCACTGAAGTGCTTTCGGGCAAAGCTTGCAACAGCCAAGATCATTGCCTTTAAAAGGGAAAATAAGGCCCAGAGACAAGGACACTCAACCAATAAAACAAACAAACATACAAACTCTACTCTCAAGCCACATTTGCATACAAAAGCTGTAACCAACCCAGACCTCAATCCTTTTCAGGATAACTCCCTACAAAAACCATCTTTTGTCTAGTTTAAAGCTATGTTATCACCCCTAGTGGCGTAGTATCAATTCTTTCATGTAAACTTGTTTACCATCCACCCATTCCAAACACACAACCCTTTGTAATCATATAGAGAAGAAACTGCAAGACGTTCAACCTTGCCCGACAAGGTGAAATCTTGCCCGACTCTCTTTGTTTTGTCTTTCCATTAGTAAAGCTGATATTATGATGTATTCTCCAGTATATATTCAAGTTATTTCCAGTCTTTTGGTGATGAGAAGTTCCATTGGTCCTCAGATCTCCATTTAGTGGTTTTACTATCATAAAAGATGAACGGGAATTAGACTGATGGCTTAAGCTAGATCTGGACTTTCAACCTTTAAAGCATACAAGATAATGAACTAAAAGTCCTTGGTCTCAAGGCAAAAAAAAGAACTTAATGTAGACTTAACTTATCTACAACAATCCTTTGATAACACGAAGTCAGAATAACTTGGGGAGCAAGTAATCGACTTAAATGCACTTGTTATGCATCTGCCACACTGAGATGACAATGGCACGCCTAAGAACTTAGTTAGTTTTGATTATGAGCCTCAAGGCCTACACCTAAGGCCCCACAAAGGCACCTTTCAGAACTAATTTTGTTCTCCTCTTGCAGCCTCTAAACAAGAAGGAGCCCGACAACCAACCAAAGTGCCAACTCCTTGGGGAGTTGTGTGCTCGAACCAGGGGCCTTCTCCAAGGAAATTCCTGCCCGAACAGTATTTGCCTACAAACTCTTTTACTTTGGGAGCATTAAAAACTGGAAAATTCACACGTTAGTGAAGGATTTCATAATTAATCAGACTGATATCATCTTATTGTTTTCAATTAATAATGTTATATTATTATGTGAGGAGAGGAATATAAATGGAAATGCTTCTTTAAAATACATGTAGGGCTACTTTGGTATTGTTATACTTTTTAGAAAAAACTGTTTCTACTGTGCTGCGAGAAGTTGTTGAGTGTTTGGTAAACTTTTTTTTTGTAATAGTGCTTTTAACAAAAAAAATAATATATGAGTGTTTAGTAAAATTTTATATAAATTGCAGTGAATATTTTAAATGACTAAAAAGAATATGGTATTTGATGTGATATAATAATTGTCAAAGAGAATAATGTAGGGGCAATGATTGTAATTTTGTAAAATATGTGGAGGTATACTTGTCATTTGAAAATTTCATTAAATGAGCATTGATTATTATGCTTTGAAAACAAAGCACTTTTTTATATCTGCTTTTCTAATTGGCAATAGTTTTTTATTTTTTTTGAAAATCACTTTTTTGTTTTACCAAACACATTTGATGTTCCTGGTTTTTTTAATAAGCTGTTTTTTTTTTTAAAGCACTACAATCCCAAACCATCCCTGATTCTCCAAACACTTTTGATGTTCTTGATTTTTTTAATAAGCAATTTTTTTAAATTGTCCCTCAACTTTAACCCAATTAGGGCAATGATCCCTCAACTAAAAACTTATGACCATTTGGTCCCTTAACTCCACAAGATGTGTGGTTATGGTCATTTTCGTCAATCCCGTTAGAACTTCCATAAAAAACGAGTAAAATAAGAAGAATCATTGTTTCAATCGGGTTAAAGTTGGGGGACCATTGCTCCAATTAGGTTAAAGTTGAAAGACCATTTCTCTAATTTGGTTAAAGTTGAGGGACCATTTATACAATTTTCTCATTTAATTTCTCATATTTGCCTCTTGATTCAGCCTCACACACATTGCACGTGACTCATTTTGACAAAACTTTTAATGAAGTTGACGAAAATGACCATAGCTGCACATTTTGATGAGTTGAGAGACCATTGCTCCAATTGAGTTAAAGTTGAGGGAACATTGCTACAATTTTCTCTTTAAAAGCACTTCTATTTAGCATACATCAAGATTTTTAAGAAAAAAAAACAAATGCTTCATGTAAAGACACTTTAACTAATTTAACAAAAAAAAGACACTTTAACTGCTTCTTAAATGAAGCACACAATCGGTTCTTTCAGAAAGTACTTCAAATATTTTTCTTTGTTATGTCAAATATTATTAGTTATTTTAAAATCACTTTCAAACGAACACTAAAGTGTTTTACCAATAGCATTTGCATCATGATTCAATTGTGGGCATTATATGACAAGAAAATTATCGATGGAGATCAAAGCTCTAATTAAAAGTAAAGAAAAATCATGATACAAAGGACACTTTAAATCTCTATCCATGGAAAAGTGTGATGTGGTATGATGGCTAAAAGAATTAAAAATGGAATGTTAGTTGAGTGTGACTAAATCCCAAGCCATGTCCTGATTAAAAGAGGAAAATCCTAAATGCCCACTATAGCTTATTAAAGACTAATGAACAATTAGACTATGAACATGAATTTTTTTTTAAACAAAAAATATTATCTGTACTAAAAAAAATATGTGTGCTTAACACAATGAGCTAGCAACAAAGTAGATCAAATTCACTTTTAGCAAGAATTGAACCTAAGATCTTTCACTTATACCTAAATTGATTAGGAGCATTCATCTTTACATACGTGGTCCACTAAATTCGATTTTATATGTCCCAATATTTAGCTTGGTTGGTATAACAATTCATCCTTATCCACGTGGTCATGAATTCAATCCTCTCTCTCTCCCATCATTGCTATTTGGAAAAAAAAAATAGATAGGAATTAAACATGCGGATAAATGGTTGAGATTCCCAATTTAACAACATATACATGTCTATTTTAATGTTTAAATTAAGGATAATGCTAGGGAAATTATATTTGTAGAGAAAATTTTGGAAACTAAAAGACATAAAAATTAATGATTGGTTTATTACTTAAACGTTGATAAACGTTCTTATTCTTATTTGTGACACATCATTTAGTTTGCAAATTTAGTCTTCCTAGTATTACCCTTAAATTAAAAATAGTCTGACAAGGTAACAATTTTTATGTACACAAGAAAATTAATGCAGTGTAATATATGAAATAATATGCATTGAGTGTAATATTATGAGGAGATATTTTCTATATATCCAGAATACAAGTTGGTATATCACGTGTTATAATATAAGCAGAGAACGAATATATTTTTTAATATCCCTCCACTTGTACTATGACATGTCGTGTACCACCTTGTATTCCGTATACTGAAAGAATAATGCTGGCATTGCCCCTTGGAAAGATAAGCTCATTCTCCCACTTATAAATAACTTATTTTGACCATAAAAAATTTATAATTGGAACCATTTAATTTCTTAATCTTCGTTTGAAAACCATTCTTACAAAAGAATCATTTAGAACTAAGATCGTGTTGTCATTCAAATGTATCAAATAAATGAACAATTCGTTTTTAACGTGTTAATGCCTATGATTATTTGATACATTAGAATGATAAATCATTTCCGATTCGAATGATCTTTTATAGGAGTAATCTTCAAATAAAGAATAAGAAATTGAATGATCCCAATTATAAAATTCTACAATAAAATATATTATTTGCAAGTAGAGAAATAAGCTAAATGATATGTCTCCAATAAGAAATAGGCTTAAATGTTAGAATGGTCCCTATGTTTTAGTCATTGGGTCAATTTAGTCCTTATGTTTTCAATTTGGCCAATAACATCCTGACTCCGCCATAGCACGATATTGTCCGCTTTGGGCCATGCCTCACAAATTTGTTCTTAAGCTTCCACCAAAAGCGCGTCATGCTAGGAAGAGAGGGGCATGTACATATAAGGCCAAGGACCAACCCCCACCCCGCCAATGTGGGATACTACAATCCACCCCCCTTAGGGAGACCGATATCCTCGTCGGCACATCCAAACGGACGGTGAGTCTGGCTCTGATACCAAACTACCACATTCCGACTCCGCTGTAACACGATATTATCCGCCTTGGACCGCGCCCTCACGAATTTGTTTTTGGGCTTCCACCCAAAATATGTCATGCTAAGAAGAGAGGGGCATGTACATATAAGGCCAGGGACCAACCCACCCCGCTGATGTGGGGTACTACAAATTTGGTCCTTGTATTTATCTCCGTAAGTCAATTAAGGACATTTCCATCTAATTTATGCAAAAATAAATAAAAATTATTATAAACTTATTTATAAAATTATTTATTTGATTTAAAATATTTAAAAGTAAAACAAAATAAAAAATTAAATGATAAATTATTCTCCTCCCAACTCTTTGACCTCCTCCCTAACGTTACCCTCTTTTTTTCTATGTCACAACCTTAATCATTTTTCAGATTGGAAGTTTATCTCTTATATGTGTTTTTCTCATTGATTTGCATTTTTCTGTAAAGAGAAAGAGTAATTATATCTCTTATAATTTTTCTTATGAATTGTTTAACAGAGATTGAATAAAATGTTTTTAATTAGCTAACAGAGACAAACACGAAGACTAAATTAGCCAAATCGAAAACATGGAGACTAAATTGACCATATGACTTAACACATAGACCATTTTGATATTTACAAGTTCGTGAACATTTAAGTAATAATTCAATCATCAATATCCATTGATTTCTCTAGCATTATCTTTGAGGAAATGCAAATATTTTATATAAAAAAAAACTAATGAAAAATGCTTGAAAACTTTAAGTTTTAATGATAAGGACAAAATAAGGAGTAAAATGAATAGTAGCAGGATTGATTTTTTAGTGTAAAAATATGATTTTTTGTTAAAATAAATAGTAACGAAAGTTTTCCATTAAAGTTGTTTTTTATATATCATTAGGAGAAAAAATGACTTTCCGGTAGGTTTTTGGGATATGCACTAAAAATAGGACTTGAATCCTCTCCTGAGCTAATGGAGAGGATCCTCCTAATCATGAGCCGTTGGATTTTTATTCAACGGCTATAAACAGGGGATCCCTTTAAAGTTATAATAATTATAGCCGTAGGATAAAAATCCAACGACCTGGAGGATCTCTCCATTAGCTCAGGAGAGGATCCAAATCCCTAAAAATAGTTCTTAGATAGAGAGAAATTTTATATTGGCCTGTAAAAGAGGGAACCTCTGCATATTCTGTGGTCCGTAAACACCCGATGGTAAATGTGGGCAGAGGAGGTCTCAGACAGCCTTCAGAAAACGCACTCAAGCCTCTCTCTCTCTCTCTCTCTCTCTCTCTCTCTCTCTCTCTGTTGTAACTTATAAGCAGCCGTCTATATACATCCAAGAAGTGGAAGAGGACCTGAAGAAGGACGGAGAAAAAGCCTTTTCTTTCCACATTTGAGGTGACAGTTTTTATCCATTTGTGTTTGGTAAAGAGTAAGAGAGATTTTATCCTTCACTGCATTTTCTTTGACCGACATATCGATCGTGTTAGTGTATGCGTTTAACTTTTTCGCTTTGGGGAACTTACTCTTAAGCTATATTATAGTGCTGCCTTTTCTGGTGCTTTTGAGCTTAATTATATGTCCATGCATGCCTTTGCCTAAGTTGTGAAGTCTGTTGTTTTAGTTTTCACTCTCAAGAATTTCCCAGTTTTTGTTTCAGACGGTATTGCCTTTTTTTAGTTAACCTCATCATTTTCTTCTGAGATGATAAAGATCTTACATATATTACTGTCTGTTGTTTTAGTTTTCACTCTCAAGAATTTCCCATTTTCTTGTACCTTTCACAATTTTTTATTTATTTGGCATAGATCTTACATTTGGTTTTTGTCTATTTGTAGTTCTGGAAAATTAGCATTAGCAAATAAGATCTTCAGACTTTGGGTAAAATCTCTCTCTAATTGTTCCAATTGAGAACTCTTATCATCTGTTTTCTGTCTAATTTCTTCTTTCTTCTATCTTTTTTTCTTTTTTTTTCCAGAAAATAAGACCTAATGCATAATTTGAATAATGGGGTGTCCCTAGATTTCCAAAATGTACTGGGAATCTATAAGTTAGCAGCACCCCAGTTTATAAATTGTTTAGTCTATTGTGATTTACTTACTCATATGGTTTATTTTATTTACTTTGATATTATCAGATCAAGAAAAGATGGTTGGCTAAACAATCTTTTATTTTTATTTTTATAAATCTCGTTTTGATTAATCTTGCAGAGTTGATTAATTAGATGGTGTTGGTTAAAAGCTGTGATCTGCAACAGCAGTACACAAGGACAGCAGCCTGAGAAAGGATGCCAAACCAGCTATGGTTTGCACTGCCAATGATTTGCAGCAGTGGAATGATTTCCCGAAGGGCCTCAGAGTTCTTCTTCTTGATGGAGACACCACTTCTGCTTCCCAGATAAGATCAAACCTTGAGGCGATGGATTATATTGGTTAGAGATTATTTCTTTCTTGGCAAAACAATTTTGTTTCCGAAACTAGAAACATATTAATTTCACTTTTTTCTCATTTGTTCATTAGTATGCTGGTCTCCATTTTCAAAAGCATCTTAATTATGATGCTTCTTTATATAGATGCATTCTCTATTTCATTTAGATGTCGATTTGGATTTTACTCGTATGGAGCTTAGGAAGCTACCTGACCATGGAAGAAGAATCAATTCTTACAATTCTCAACACCACCATTGGTTTTATTTCCCTTTTTGTTTTGTTTACTTTTTTGTTAAATTGAATAGTTGGCTAGGCGTTTGAGTTTAAATAATGTAAATCTCTGAGCTAAACAGATGTGTTGAATGCAGGGAAAAAAATTCATGCTGTTTAGATCTAAATAGCTTAATGACATATATAGCAGTGCTGGTTTAATTCTAAATGATTATACTGCTTTAGTTTAATCTGTTTGTTTCACTGTTTGGCTTGCGTATACACATTTTGGGTAACATTATCGTGTTGATTGCAGTTACTGCATTCTGCAATGAAACCGAAGCATTGTCAGCATTTTCAAGCAACCCTGAAAGTTTCCATGTTGCAATTATTGAGGTAATGAACTTAAAACGAAACTATAACGTAATTCTTTTCAAAGAAGTTTAACATGCTTCTGCAGAGCAATGATTCTTAATAGCTAATTTAAATGTTTGGATGACAAAAGCAATCCACTCTGTTCATTGGTCCCAGGTAAATGCAAACAATGGCCATTGGGGTTTCCAATTTCTTGAAACTGTTAAGGAGTTGCCTATCATTAGTAAGTTTAGAAAGTAATTCTAACCATTTTAAGTTCACCATGAAACTGTGTTCTGGATTTTGTGATTTGTAGTTCGTTTCTATTTTAGTTCTTTAATCATTTTGTTTGTCAACCCGCTTACTTCTTTCTTACAGTGACTTCAAACATTCATTGCCTGAGCACCATGATGGAGTGTATAACAGTAAGCTATCTGCTCTGACCTGTTAATTAACCTTTCAATGGAACCGACAATTTTGTGATTCAAGTTTAGCTCTACCGTCTTAATACTCAAACCACAACTCAAGGTTCTAACTTCATTTCCCTCATATGTTGTCATGTCGGTCTATTTTCAGCTTGGTGCAGTTGAATTCCTGCTTAAACCAGTCTCTGAGGACAAACTTAGGAATATTTGGCAGCATGTGGTCCATAAGGTCTGTCGAGTATGGAAATGTTGTTTCAAGATCTACCACAAAGTATTATGCGATTCTTGCGAGTAGAAATTTTCTGATTTTGTAAATCCTGAGCAGGCATTCAATGCAGGAGGAAGTGTCATCTCTGAAACGCTCAAGCCTGTCAAAGTGTCAGTAGTATCCATGTTGCAGCCCAAACAGGAAAATGAAGAACAGAACTGTAAAATCTCAATGGAAACAGAAAATGTTCTGCGGGTGCATGAAAATGACCAAGAACAATCAGCAGGGAGTGATAAGTACCCAGCTCCTTCAACGCCGCAGATTAAACAAGGATCACGATTACTGGATCATGGAGATTGCCTATATCAAATTAACTACATGTCAGAGAAGGTGAGTGGGGAGCATGACAGTGAATCTAAATCAATCGAAACTATGTTTTGCAATCCAATTGATGAAAGGAATCTTCGCATGAGAGAACCTCATCATATGCCTAGGAAGACGGTGATTAAAGAGGAAAATGACTCAGGTGATGGGTCTAAGAGTGAGGTTAATATGTCCCATCACCCGGATGATATAGACAGTGGCAATGATAATGGTGGTGCTGCTGAAAATCTGAGCAAAGCATCAGTTCCCAATACTTCGTGCAAATCTAATCGGAAGAAGATGAAGGTACTTAATTTAACAGTCAATATCATGATAGATTGTTTGAGCTTTTTCAGTTCGTACCCTTACTAGTGCAGACAACATTTATGTGTGTTGGTCATGCATTAGTGCACTAGTTGTCCTCTTGGAAAATTATGTACTAAGTTGTGCTACTTCAATTATTAAGTACGTAACAGCACTTGAAGATTTTGAAAATCTTATTACATTTGCGATTTTATGTTTGGTTTCAGGTAGATTGGACACCTGAACTGCATAAGAAATTCATGAAGGCAGTAGAGCAATTGGGTGTGGATCAAGCCATTCCTTCTCGAATACTAGATCTGATGAAAACTGAAGGTTTGACGAGGCATAATGTAGCAAGCCATCTCCAGGTGCGTATTTTTCTAATTCTTTGATAACCAATCATGTTCTGTTTCGTTATAATCATTTCCTTGAGTGATTGAACAATTTCAGATTGCGATTGCAAGCAAACATTTTTATACTCGTTATTTTATAATTACCGAAACACATTCCTATGATTGCTGATGATCCAAAGCTCAGCTCTATCCTATCGATTCCCATGAATGGGATAAAATTTGTGTCCAAAAAACTCTTCTACCTGCCAGTTAAAGCTTCAGTTATTTTAATTAATCCTTTTTTGTTGAGTGTTCATATCATATTTGGCATTTAGTTTGTGAACATGCGATGATTGATTAGTATTGTTACCATGCAAGCAGAAATATCGCATGCATAAGAGACACATTCTACCCAAGGACGAAGACCGGAGATTGCCGCCACCGCATCATCCTCCAGGTGCTAGAGATCAAACTCACCAAACGAGTTATTATCCTCATAGTCACAGGCCTATCATGGCCTTCCCTCCATATCATTACAACAATACCACTCTATCAATGCCACCAGCCTATCCTATGTGGGGATCACAGCCACCTGCCGGCAGTCATCCAGCCACCGTCCAGATGTGGGGCCAACCTGGCTATCCCCATTCTCATTGGCAACTGTCAGATCAAAGTTGGCAGTACTGGAACCCTTATCCAGGGGTAATGTATTGTTCGTCATCCTCACAAGTAAATATATTTTGTAAATACAATCTGTTTGTGTTTAAACCTAAACGCTAAACCGTACAGATGCAAGCTGAAGCATGGGGTTGCCCAGTAATGCCACCTGAGCAAGGTGGCTATTCCTCTTATCCTCAAGTGAGTATGCCAATGAATTAAAATTTCTACTACTCTTTGGTTATATATGTAATATATACGCACAGGTGTTGTTTCACACTCATTTGTTTGAAAATTGCAGAATGCATCAGGTTTTCAAAGTGCAGGAGGTCATGTAGTTGAAAACGGCCATAGGTACAGCATGCCACGAAACTCTTTCAACATTCATCTGGTAACACCACAAACCCAGCTTCTTCGTTCATGCACATTGTTCTAAATTTAGACATTGCATCTAACTAAACTTAGTGAAAACCTTGAATTTCTACTGTGACACACAATTTCAAGCACAAGGCCTTGAATGTCTGTTCATTTTCTTGACTGAAATGCCCTTCCGTGTGACGAGGGGCTCACGAGGTTAACCAACAGTAGTTTACCAGACATTTTAATTCAAAGTGGGACTTGTTTTTGAATTGCAATGTTTGATAAACTACTGGTACCAAAAGTGAAATTTAGCCTTCAACTGTTATTTGTCCAATTGGTCATCATTTTGTGTGAAAAGCATTACAAAAATCAAAATGAACAAGGAAAAGCCACTCATTCAATTATATGATCGAGAACGACTTTGTGTTTGCACCAAAATAATGCTTATCCATGTTGGGCTAAAATGTTGGTTGAATCATTTGCTACTTGAATTAGACAATACATTTTATGATACGCTATGACTACTCTGGCTTCAAAACACATATTTGCATGCAGTACTTGACGGGAATCGTTATTAGTACTTCAAAATGGTTGTCATGTATATATTTTCAGTCCTTCTGAAGTGCCAATGACAGCTCCGGGACATATCTAACCGTCAGGGTAATATATATGCTGCAGTCAGAAGAGGTGGTTGACAAGGTTATGAAGGAGGCAATAAGCAAGCCATGGCTACCCTTCCCTTTAGGCCTCAAGCCTCCTTCCACTGAAGGTGTACTAGCCGAGCTAACAAGGCAAGGCATCTGCAACATTCCTCAGATCAACGGCTCCCATACACAGGGCTAGTGTTGTCCTCCTCACTTCACTCGGCTAATCAAGTCAAGGTCCATAACTACGTGTACAATTTAGGCAGCAAGGTATTCTTTTTCTGTCAAATTTTAACATGTTTTGGACACTTGATGCCGTGGGGTTGAGGAGAACGAGACTACATCATCGATCGTCATCCAAAGCGCTCCCTACGGAGAGGGACAGTAAGCTTTTGACATTTGACAATTGGGATGGCCATGAATTAGACACGTTTCCTCGTCGTGTGGAAATTATTCAAAATTGCTCATTGTAAATAGTTCCAAAAGACAAGGGCCTAGCTAGTGCGTTTGTTGCACATATTATCTTGAATTGGACTAGTTTCAGATATTAATTTGGACTGGTTTAGAATAGACTAAGCTAAACTGATTTATAAAACGTTTGGTACAATGTCGTATTAAAAAGCAGCAGAATAATAAAAATTAATTCTCCTTGGTTTTTCTGTTCTTTTTTCTTTTCCTTCTATAATACGGTTGCAGAGGATTTCAAGTCCTCTACTTTTTGGGGGGAGGGTTTCGCTAAGACCGCCTGATAAAGCATTTTGTTGACATGAATCCGACTTAATCTCATTAAAATCAGTCTTTACTCGCACCAAACATGGACTAGTAATCGTTGCTAAGCCTGTTCTAACAACCACGCCCTTGGGTGTGAAAAAAAAATAAGAAAATAATAATAATGGAAGGGACAGCTGTTTACTCTGCCATCTGCCTTTACCATGAGGGACTTGTGAATATGGCTAGTTCTTCCGTGACATACATGATTTAGAAAAAGGAAAAGATCATTAGAAGTGGTTAATTGTTTAACCACTAAAATAAAAAAATAAAAAAAACTCTTGCAGGAAAAATTATTTGCGTCGCATAAAATACAGACAAAATAAATTGATGAGATGAAAGAGATTCGAGTGAACGGAAAGGGAAAAATGAAGGATCAATTCCACTTTAACTCTACTTGAACACATTTGATTTTTTTTTCATTTACCGACAAAAACTTGTGCTCAAAAGCTATTTAGTTTGAGCACAGGTTTTTCTGGTCCAAGTTTATCTTGGTTTTAACATGAATAATTTTCCTTGGTTAACGTTAGTTGTAGTTTTGCCAATATTCGAGGGTTCCTTAATTTTTCTGGTCCTTAGGCTAACTACGACTAGTTGAATTTCGTAAGAGAGGAAAAGGTTTCTTTTTAGTACGTCTAGTTCACCAGGTTCTACCACTGCAGGGCTAGTTGCCATTCTACCATTACGAAAGTAGTCCAAGGGACAGGATTCCAGGATTTTGAAATGCGGATTTGGTGTATCTTACGACACGAGTTGACGACAGCCATGCACCACCTATGTCTGAGTTCTCAAAGCGGCACCCCTCTTTTTCAAGAGGATTAGTGGCATGTCAAGCCCTGGTAAGGTTATTCACTTTGCATCGAATTAAACACATGCTCCACTACACACCTAGAAAAAGAGGATGAATCAAAACATAGTTGCTACACCAAAACTGGGCACAAAGAACCAGCCAGAATGACCTAAAGGATCCAATTTTTTCCATCATTTTCGTATCCGTAATATTGGGAAAAAAATGTCTGACTCCAAGTTGTTCAAGAATAGTGGCGTTGAGTTTATCCAAGTTTCTCATGCGTGGTTCCTGCCACAACACTTTCCTAGTGTGTAGTGACGTTCATTGTTCAATCACGAAAAATAGACTCGGTCCACTTATTTTTATTTCTCGAACCGAAAGATCCATGAATTGGTATCTTAATGCATAAATGGTCCCCTGTTTTTTTGGGACCGACATAATCATTTACGGGCCCTCGTAAATATGATTTGCGAGCGTATTGAGTAACATAATAGTGAAGTAAAGATTTTTAATACCGGTGTTGTATTTCAAGTAGACGATGGCATTTCTCGTAAACATCCCCGAAACCTCTCACCTCAACATCCCATCCCCCACAAGACACACGCATGGGCCCCTGTAAATATTATTTGCGAGCGTATTGAGTAACATAATAGTGAAGTAAAGATTTTTAATACCGGTGTTGTATTTCAAGTAGATGATGGCATTGCTCATAAACATCTTCACCATCTAGAGATAAGTAGAAGAACACCATGCATTGATGGGTGGTGGGGGCAGATGTAGACAAGTTGATCAAGGCAGTGGATTGTGAATCCACCATGCGCATATTCTATTCTCGTCGTTCACCCATAAAACTTACTCAATCTAATTTTCATTTTAAAATTGGATTTGAAAAGGGGATACAAAAGTATGGTTGTTGGTTTCTTCACTTGCAAAAGATAAAAGTTTAGACCTAAAATACATATATATATAGGGGGGAGACAATGAGTTTTTTTTTCCAGAAAATATCGATATGAACATCATGAACAGTTCGGTAATAAAACCGGTTGTTGCTGTTACTTTATTCTTGGTTCCTTCTTCTCCTTCTTCCATAACCCGAGCTTAAAGAAGGAAGAGATAAAAGGGCCCTTTAGAGAATGTGGTCAGAAATCCACAGTAGAAATGGCTTTTCTAGCTTGTTAGCAAAATCACTCTTATTTTTTAGGGTAAATTACATAGTAACCCCTCATGTTTGAGGTCTATTACAACTAGACCTGGCATTCGTGTCGTGTTTTCCGTGTTCGTGTCGTTTTCGTGTCATACCCGATATTTTAACGGGTCGTGTCGTGTAACACCCGTTAAAATAAACGGGTAAAATGACCCAACCCGAAATCGACCCGATAATATTAACAGGTAATATGACCCGACCCGTTACCCGTTAAGGAAAATATATTTTAAACCAATAAATAATCAAATGAAAAACATAATACTAAATAAGTATATACATTCCATATTATCACATCCAAAACATAAAAACGCAATTTTGTTTTAAGTATATTTTCGCTTACCTAAAGTCTTTAATAGTTTTTTAATTAATGTAGAAGTGTAAAAAAATATAGAAAAAATATATAAACACTCGTAATGACAAGCTTTTTTCAACGATCCAACCGTCAAACTTATTTGTACACATTCCAAGATTGCATATGTAAAAAATTGTAAAAAAACAAACATTCAAATATTACGTAACGGAACAAAAGTTATCGACGGTTATAAACGAAAAATCACAATTTAACAGTTATTTTAGCTCCGATTTTGATGATTTTTTTACAGATACACTCCTCGACCCTATAAGAATGTAATGAATAAATTTGATCTTTAATTTAAAGTATTTACACTAGTAGATACCACAAAAACTTATTTTATACTTAATAGAAGTATAATATTAACTTTAAGTGTTTGTTTAATCTATTGTTTTGACGCAATATGCATTCTACAAAACTTTTTTCAACGATCCAACCATCAAACTTATTTGTACACATTCCGATATCGCATACATAAAAAATCGTAAAAAACAAACATTAAGAGATTACGTAACGGAACAAAAGTTTTCGACGGTTATAAACGAAAAATCACAATTTAACAGTTATTTTAGCTCCGATTTTGATGATTTTTTATAGATACACTCCTCGACCCTATAAGAATGTAATGAATAAATTTTATCTTTAATTTAAAGTATTTACACTAGTAAATACCACAAAAACTTATTTTATACTTAATAGAAGTATAATATTAACTTTAAGTGTTTGTTTAATCTACTGTTTTGACGCAATATGCATTCTACGAAACTTTTTTCAACGATCCAACCGTCAAACTTATTTATACACATTCCGAGATCGCATACATAAAAAATCGTAAAAAACAAACATTTAAATATTACGTAACGGAACAAAAGTTTTCAACGGTTATAAACGAAAAATCACAATTTAACGATTATTTTAGCTCCGATTTTGATGATTTTTTACAGATACACTCCTCGACCCTATAAGAATGTAATGAATAAATTTAATCTTTAATTTAAAGTATTTACACTAGTAGATACCACAAAAACTTATTTTATACTTAATAGAAGTATAATATTAACTCTAAGTGTTTGTTTAATCTACTGTTTTGACGCAATATGCATTCTACGAAACTTTTTTCAACGATCCAACCGTCAAACTTATTTGTACACATTCTGAGATCGCATACATAAAAAATCATAAAAAACAAACATTCAGAGATTACGTAACGGAACAAAAGTTTTCGACGGTTATAAACGAAAAATCACAATTTAACGGTTATTTTAGCTCCGATTTTGATGATTTTTTACAGATACACTCCTCGACCCTATAAGAATGTAATGAATAAATTTGATCTTTAATTTAAAGTATTTACACTAGTGGATACCACTAAATCTTTTTTTATACTTAATAGAAGTATAATATTAACTTTAAGTGTTTGTTTAATCTACTATTTTGACGCAATATGCATTCTACGAAACATTTTTTAACGATCCAACCGTCAAACTTATTTGTACGCATTCCAAGATTGCATACCTAAAAAATCGTAAAAAACAAACATTCAGAGATTACGTAACGGAACAAAAATTATCAACGGTTATAAACGAAAAATCACAATTTAACGGTTATTTTAGCTCCAATTTTGATGATTTTTTACAGATACACTCCTCGACCCTATAAGAATGTAATGAATAAATTTGATCTTTAATTTAAAGTATTTACACTAGTGGATACCGCAAAAACGTATTTTATACTCAATAGAAGTATAATATTAACTCTAAGTGTTTGTTTAATCTACCGTTTTGATGCAATATGCATTCTACGAAACTTTTTTCAACAATCCAACCGTCAAACTTATTTGAACACATTCCGAGATTGCAAACGTAAAAAATTGTAAAAAACAAACATTCAGAGATTACGTAACGGAACAAAAGTTTTCGACGGTTATAAACGAAAAATCACAATTTAACGGTTATTTTAGCTCCGATTTTGATGATTTTGTACATATACACTCCTCGACCCTATAAGAATGTAATGAATTGATCTTTAATTTAAAGTATTTACATTTTTTATATATGAGTGATTGTATATATATTTTTTTTACATTTTTTACACTTCTACAATAATTATTATTAATTTTATTAATTTTTCCCTCAAATAAAAAACATTATTCATGAGGGTTTGAAGGATTTTAAAAATCTAAATGATAATATAAGTGTAACAATTATCTATTCGTGAAGGAATAATGATAAATCACGAGTGTTTATATATTCTTTCACATTTTTCATACTTGTATGTATGTCTTCTTAGTTCTTGCATATACAAATACTATACTAGTATATTTTAATTTTGGACAAGAATATGTTATGTAAAATTTATCCTAGTAATGATAATAAGGAACTCTCATAATAAAAATAAATAATGACTAAAACTTTTTTTTTTATTTTTTATTTTTATAATTTATATAGAACAATAATATAGAGGTCGCACTTGGTGCGATGGCAAGTGCCTTCGCCCATGAGCGGTGGGTCTCGGGTTCGAGACTTGGGAGCAGCCTCTCCATAAATGGGGGTAAGGTTAGCCGACATTCACCTCTCCCAGACCCTGCGTAAAGCGGGAGCCTTGTGCACTGGGTACGACCTTTATATAGAACAATAATACAAAACTATATATTTAATATAGAATATATTGTATATATTAATATGACTATTGTATTTTATAATAAATCTTTTAGTAATTAAACTTTAAAATTATTAAAATAATTTTTTTCTTAACGGGTCGAAACGGGTTACCCACGTGTTACCCGCGTGTATACTTGTTAAGAACCCGTTATTAACGGGTTCTTAACGGGTCACTCGATAGTGACCTGATAAGTTATCGTGTTGACCCGAAACCCGTTATTTTAGTGTCGTTTTCGTGTCGTGTAAAAAACTGCCAGGTCTAATTACAACCACATACAACATCTTTAAAACATTTCACTTTCATACCTCACGTACTATTTTATTTGAAAATAATACATGCGTTACATTTTCCATCCATTGATCCGTTAAGTGATGACGTGGCTGCCACATTTGTGCCACATGGCTACCAAATGTGTGCCACGTGGAAAAAAAATTTAAAAATAAAAAAAATAAAAAAACCTGAATCTTGAAATAAAAAAACCAAACTGAAACCCATTCCCCAGACCCAACTCCTCCCTCCGCTCTCTCACCTCCCCTCCCATCCAAAAACCCACCCCACCCCCACCTCCCCCGCAAAGCCCTACCCCACGATAGCGAGTTGGAAGCAAGCGAGTCGCCAGGAAGGAGTGAAGGAAGCAAAGGAAAAGCCCAGGCGAGAAGCTCCGGCGAACCTCAGCGTCGATAGCAAAGGTCTGATTAAAGACACCATGGGAATTATCCGCACCATCTCTCTCTCTCCTATGTGAACTTGAAGAAATTGTATTGTTTATTTTTTGGGACGAAAAGGAGAGAGATTAAAGAAATGGGAAGGCCGTGTGGTGTGGCGTGGTGACTGGTGGGGTGAAGTGAGAGGAGAAGCACTGCCGCGCACCCCTCACCTGGTGCTTAAGAACCGGCGATTCTGCATGCCATGGACAGATCCGGTCGGCTCGACCTGAGAACCGACGATCTGCACGGACTCAACATCATTTTCTTTGTAGCCAAACATAAATTAAGCCAAAGGTGAGAAAAAAAGATAAAATTGAATTCAAAAGTTCAAATTTTTTACAAAAAGTTTATGAATTTATCGTGGGGTGGGGGAGTTGTGGGGGAGGTTGGGGTGGGGTAGGATGTGGTGGGTTTTTGGATGGGAGGTTGAATCATAGAGAGAGCAAAGCTTCGAGTTGGGGAAGTTGAAATTAGGGTTTTTACAAGCTTGAATCGCAGAGAGAAGATTGAATTGCAGAGAATCGGGGTGTGATTTCGAGGGTTTCGAGGGTGTAGATGTGGTTTTGGAGGTGAAGGTAGGGGGGATAGATGGAGGGTGAAGGAATTAAGCTGCAGATGTGGTTTTGGTGGTGAATGGAGGGGGGACGGACAGAGGGGGAAGATGAGGTTTTTTAGCCGGCGGCTCTGTGGGATCTGATGAGGAGGGCGCCATTTTTATGGGTGTGGGCGTCGGTTGTGGAGAGAGAAGGGAGGGAGGGAGAGGGTGGGTGGGGTGCAAGAGAGGGATGTGAGTCAGGGGGGGGGGGAGGGAAGATGGGTTCTGGGGATTTTTTTTTTCAATTTTTGTAATAATTTTTCTTTACTTTAATTAATTATTTTTAAATGTATAAAAAAATAAAAAATTTGCCATGTGGCATAAATTTGGCAGCTGCGTGGCACAAATGTGGATGCCATGTTAGCTCTTAACGGATGAATGAATGGAAAATATAACGGATGTACTATATTGAAATAAAATAATAGGTGTGGTATGAAAGTGAAATGTTTTAAAGATGTTGTATGGGGTTGTAATAGACCTCAAACATGAAGGATAACTATATAATTTACCTTTTTTTATAATATAGGAGTAGGTGCTTTCTGGGGCAGGGTACTCTTCATTCTTCATTTGAAACTAATGAATGTCGGGTCGGGGGTTTCTGCCTTGTTTTATTATGAGCCCAAACGATGGATTCAATAAGTTCTTGCCAATAACCATGGCTGCTGGATAAAAACATTAAACTAAAATGGAGGGTTATGGAGTAGTAACAAATATTTGATTGTATCTCTTTTCTTCTTCCCCCTTCCCATATCAGTGTGATCGACATCACTCACATCTTTGATTAGTCTGTTCATGCGGAGCACACAAAAGATGACTAGAGGGAAAAATCCTGGCCCAGCTCTAAAAAGGAGGATACAAACAAAATTGATGAAAATATCCGAGTGAATGGAAAAGAAAAAACAAAGGATTAATTCCACTTTAAAGAAACACGGTATAAAAAAAGGACCTATTTTTGAAATTTATTATCTGCATGGGAATCAAGAACAAGAAAATTCAAAATAAAGGCCATCCTATCCAACTTTCAGGCATAAAGATACATTTCAGGCATGGATGATTATCAAAAAGGATTCCTAACATATCATAGGATTCATTTTCTTGAAATCCCGCACTTTTCCAAACCAAGTGTGATTTCTATGTTATGTATGGACGTGGATGTTCTGTCCTAAATAGAGCTGTAATGAAAGAGAAGCAACATATGCATTTATAGATGACTATAGTTATATTTAGATTTGTACATGTTTATTAATCAAAATTGGTCTTTTTACTTTTTACTTATTTATTTATTTATACATTTGTGCATCGGTTATACATTTGTACATCGGGTCCTTTAGATTTCGAGGCTTTTTTTTTTTCTTAGAAAGATTATCCTTTTCTTTGCTTATGTCTCGGGTTAGAACGAATTACTATAAATTATCCCCGCCTATGGATGAATCGATATTTTTCACAAATCTTACGAACGGAGGAGCTTTTATTTCTTCCGTTAAAGGAGATTCAGGAAAAGATGGAATAGGAAGACGTGTTTCCAGATCAAACAAGATACGTTTTGAGAAGGGGGAGTTAGCAAAGTTAGACGAGTCCCCATCCATCTTATTATGATGATTCCAAATCTAGGATAGGAATTAAAAGTTACTCCATAATAATAGGAATCTGCTTTCCAGTTGCTGTTTCTCTCCTCGGCTTTTCTTGGGCTAGTTGGTTGATGATAGGGTTCCCATTTTTTGTAAATCCTTAGTCTTTCATTTTTATTATCTCACAAGGATAGGTACACTCAATTTAAATGGAAGAATTTTTTAGGCCAAATCATTACATAGAAATATCAGTATTTGATTGATCTAACTTCATATAATTTAGTATTTATTCAATTTACCAATTGACAAAAAAAAAAAGGATAAAATTGATTGAAATGAGAATCTTTCTCTATACCATAAAAATCGCACGTCGTAAATTGATACACCTTTTGAACAAATGGAAGTCAACCTAAAGGCAAATATTAAATAACAAAACTTCTAGGTGTAAGTGAGAAGTCTTAAGTTCGATTGTTCTGAATCACATGACGCCCTTTGTTTGGGCTAATCGATGTCCAAATAGTAGTTTTAGACGAACGTTCATAGAATGTTATTCAAAAGCTTATGTTAGCTTTTATAATTGATACACATGCTTAGTTGAGGATAGAAAGGAGTCAGGCAAGGAACCTAACGAGAAAGGGCACTCTACTTACCTGTGAGTGGATCTCTTTGAAAACTAAATGTTTTAGATTATTTTTAATGTTGATGCATATTATGATTATCGATAGTCTTTGAGGAGACTTATATCTAGTTAGACTTGAATGATATCTTGAGGCTATTGGTGATTTATTTTTACAACATTGGTATCATACATATCGTATAACTAGTTACGGTTGTAGGTTATTTGCAGGTACTTATTTTCTAATAGAGGCTAGAATCTCTAGTAGACGCTAGACATCGATCCATAGACGTCACTTTACCTGCTTGCTATACATTTGAATTACTTTGATTAGTGAATGATTCTACTTTCTTTGATATGACAAGCGATGTGGTATGATTTCAACTACTATTATTGTAGTATTATATGTATGTAGTTTTTACCATATATGTGATTTCAAAATGAGGGTTATTATTTTCCAATGGTTTTAACTAGATAAACTTGACCCACTCACGCTTTGTTTTTGACCCCTTAGGACGTAACAAGAATGAGGAGAACCCGGAAGTGACGAGTGGGTGTGGCATCCATCCTTTGGACTTTGGGTGATGATTCCTTTATTGCAGTTTATCTTAGTTTGTAATAATTGCATGATCATACCTTCGATTATGCATGGTACTGCACTTTTATGTGTATACTGTTGTGTGAAACTTCTACCTACTTTGATGTGATGTGAAAATAACGGGTTTAATCCCCGAACATGTGTCGCAAAGGGGGAAGGTTTATTAGGGAAACTTTATAGCAGTTTTTCATTTGTCAGTATCGAACATTTTGGTTCAAATTCTCTCACATCATAATTATCTTACTATTGATTCATCGTTAAGTTGGCTTGTGACGTCATCTCTTGATGGAGCCATATGGTCAATTTAGTGGTGGCTAATATATATCGGCCTCGTAGCTTGTGTTATTGGGGTCTGGGTGTATCAGTTTGGTATCAGAGTATAGTTAGGGGATATACATTTACATCTTATGATGCCAACAATTGTGCTAATAATTTAATGTCTACTTGACAGAACTATGCCACCTAGGCATGAACGTACTCCTAAGCCTTAGCTCAATTGATTCCTAATGGTAATCGAGGTTGCACTTAGGCGAAAATTGTTATGAGTCATTATGCCTACTCTTTTGACGATTGAGGAGCCGGAGAAAAGCCGAATCTTAGTTGGAGCATATGGATGATGTTCTCGACGTAATGAGATGTCTTGTGGATCAATGAGTGAGCCCGACAACTTTCTTCATGGTCGACAGCTCTAAAAATTGGTGGAAGACGGAGCGCCATAACATTCGGGTTGATGAGGTTTGGACTTAGGATCTATTCAAGGAGTGGTTCAAGAATTTATGAGTCTTGAGTTTCAAGCTATCAATAGGCGAGGTTTTGGCTCTCGAACAAGGCGAAATGTCTGTTGTCGACTATGAGCGGGAATTTTGACTTTTGCTTGAGTATTGCTTGTGTATTTGTGATTATGCGGATGAGAAGAGGAAGCAGTTTATTTCAGGTCTAAATTCGAACTTGTGCACCCATGCCTTGGTGAATGATGGTGTTACCCTACGAGACAGCTTTCCACAAAGCTGAGCGGGTTGAACAAGTGAATAACAGAAAGAAAGAAAAATAGACAATGAAGCGTAAACAAGCAAGCACTAGTGATGGTGGTGGAGGACAATTCAGCGGATTCAAGAGTAAGTTTAACGCTAAGAATATCAAGGAAGCATTGACTATGGGCGAAATGAAGAGTAAAGCAGCTTTTTAGAAGAAAGGCAAGCCATCCAGATCTACTACTAGCGGTGGTTCTAATAATCTACTCCTCATGCCAGTGAGGGTTCTACCGGCAGTGGTCGATTCTCTGGCAGTGGATCTCAGGGTGGTTCTTTTTCAGAAGGATCTCATACTTTTTGTGCACTACTTGCTTCACCTATCACGATGGTGAGTATATATCCAATATGGGACTTTGCTTTAACTATGGTCAACCGGGACATTTTTAGAGGAATTTTCCTAATTCGAAGCGACAATCGAGGATATCTTACGGAATGACTCAGCAATCTGATTCTGAGGTTCTGGATAATTCTTATCAGCAGTTTGCACCTTATCCTGCGTATGGGCATCAATTCTTTCAGCCCATTCTACATGCCTATCCTCCTGTTCACTAGTTTCCTCAGCCTATTACGCCTCAAGTTCCACAACAAACTTGGCAGTTTAGTCAGCATACTTGTCGATAGCAGAATAATCGACAGGGTTGAGGGAGTCAGATTCAAAGATCTCGTAGTGGTCGTACCTCGGGTGGTGCAACAAAATCAGATGTTTGTAATGAATCGTCAGCAGGCTGATGAAGATCCTAATGTTATCACTGGTACGTCTATGCTTTTGACTATCTTGCTCTAGTTTTGATTGATCCGGGTGCTACCCATTCTTGTTTATCTCCTTAATCGGAAGTTGGTTTTCTTTCGTCCACCTGGAAGGCCACAAGTGGAATTTCAAGGTGAACGGAGAATCATACCTAACAATCTCATTTCTTGTCTCCGAGCCTAAAGACTTTTGTCTAAGTTTCTTGGGTTTGGCTAGTTACTACGGGTTTTTGAAAGATTTCTCTTCAATTGTTGTCCTACTTGCTAAGTTAACCCGAAAGGGAGTAACTTCTAAGTGGAACGAAGACTGTTAGTGTGGTTTTCAGGAATTGAAGCATCACCTCAGTCAAAGCCACACTCCCATGTATGTAATACTCATCCATGTGACGGTCAAGCTGAACTTGAGGATCAATGGATTCATTATGTTATATATGCTGATGCAATGTTGACTTTCCCTTCAGCTGCATATCGTCCAATGATATTGAAGCATCTGCCGAAATGATTTGACTAGATTATCCCTTGCCTTACCACTGTTGCACCCAGAAACGGTCCAACAGGAAAAGGAGAATTTAGGTCATTAACGTCATTCAATAGAAAACAAAATAGTGACGGGGCACAAATGCGAAGAGATGGGGGACAAATTAAAAACGCCAACTGGCAATTAGACAAAATAAAGTGCCTCACCTGACCGCCCTTCTTCCTACTTCGGCTGAGATTGCCTTTGCTCCTCTTCCTCTGTGTCTGGTATTAGAATCCGAAGAAGCTCGAAAATCCGACAAGCTCCTCGTACTCGTTGCTTCTAATCTGTAAGTCTTGTTCGATCTCTCCTAGATTTTTCAAACCATTCTGAAACTTTAATTATTTTGATTTCTTTTTTAAATTCTGAAAAAATATATATTGTTTATTGGTATTTTATTTCGTATTAAATCTGATTTCTATTAATCTGGAGGGGTTAAATTTTCAGCTTTGGAAAAATCAGATAGTTTAGTAGGTTGGTAAATTGAGGTAATTACGTTTTCAATGAAGCCAGTTTTCTCGATGAGCAACAGCTGAATTGTATATCTAGTTTTTTTTTTTTTTTTTTAATTTGTTAAAAATAATTTTCCTTGATTTATTACCCTGATCTTAGAAAATGCATATTGTGGAGAGATGGATTCTACATTTCCAGGCAACCAAACACAACTCGATGTGTGAATTATGGAAATAATCGTGAACTTTTGATAGTTAGTAGTTGGATTGTGTGATTGAGTTACTGATCTTTGGGCTAAATGCTTGACAATGACGGTATTAATTGCGACCTAGTGATAATTAGTAGTAGAGAGAATTATGGGCTAATTGACGAAATAGAAGGGACCCATTTGACTTGAATTTGGAAACTGAAGGGGTCGAAGAAGTTGTCGAGGATGGCCTGCAGAGGGTGCTTGGAGTGCTTATTGAAGCTATTGAACTTTGTCTTGACCCTTGTGGGGCTGGCCATGGTGGGCTATGGGATCTACTTGCTTGTGGAATACTTGAGAGCTGCGGACACAACTGTAATGTCTTCGCCTGTGGGCGACGTTCATGATTTGGTACAGCTGAGCCGGCCTATGCTCATGACTGTGTCTCTTTCAGATAATATCTTGGATAATTTGCCGAAAGCTTGGTATGTCTACTACTAATCCACTAAAATTCTTTTTCGATTTTTGAGTTATAGCTAGTTATACATATGTTTTATTCTGATTCAGGAAATTTGTTGTTTATTTTGATATTTGATATGGCTGTAAACAGATAAGAAGTAACAAGTATGCTTGTGGTAGACTTATCTTCTTGCATTTGATTAATATTTTCTGAACTTCCTAGATTATCTTTTACAATCATTGTTTAATGTTTCCCCTCTGCCTCCACTTTTCTTGAAGGAACATGTGCCTTAAGTATCCTAGATTTATCCATAATCCCATATTAATGAATTTATATATAATATATATTATATTTAATAATAATAATGACCCGTTAAAGGTTACACTTATAGTGTTTGCTATACCTGTTGAGTTCAAGCCGATAATTCTTCTTTCTTTTTTCCTCCCATTTTTGATCCCACATGCTTTTGCAGGTTCATATACTTGTTTATTGGAATTGGAGCGATTATATTTGTCATCTCTTGTTTTGGTTGCGTGGGTGCTATGACACGGAATGGCTGCTGCTTGAGTTGTGTATCCTAATTACTTATTCTTTTTGTCTAAAAGTATATCAGATAATAGTATGCCTGTCATATTGAATATGTGCATGTGCATGAGGCGATGCTTTATTTGTTTTGGTTTTATTTTAACAAATTGGGGTCCTTAAGTCAGCATAGTATTCGGTCCTGGTGATCCTTTTGATCTTGGTAGAGCTGGGAGCTGCCGCCTTTATATTCTTTGACAAAAGCTGGGAAGATGTAAGTGTTGTATCTGTTGATGTTTTGAAATTTAAATTGTAATGGTATGATTCGGTATCTTACCAGTGTCATAAGTTTCTGTTTAGGAAATCCCAATGGATTCAAGTGGAGATTTTGAGATGATATATGCATTTCTGAAAGCTCACTGGAACATTGTGAGATGGGTTGCTCTTGGAGCTGTTGTCTTCGAGGTAATTTTTACAATTTCAAAATCTTGTCTCGCGGTCTTCAGTTTTGACATGTTTTATATGATTTTATTTTTTATTTTTTGGGTAAATTTAGGACTATATCGTTCAATCATTTTAAGGAAGACTGTTGGCATGACAGTCTCTTTTCTGGAAGAAGAAGTTCCCTCCCTTCCACTTCTTTGGAATTATATTTTTAACTCTTCATTTGCATATAGAAAGTTATAAGATGAATAGAATGGGGTGGACGTGTTCTTATCAAGTAGTGCATGCACAGAAAGGAAAGCAAAAGTATACTTAGAATCTGCAAACAAAATATCTAACCAGAAATTTCTGTGGAGTATTTACTTCTGTTTTCATTGGCTAGACTTGAATTGCTTGCCACCATTGAGTTGGTTCCGCCTTGGCCTAATCAACATGTAGGATAAGAAGAAAAGGTTTAATGCTTTGGATCTCAGCTTGTATTGTTTACTTATATGTTTGAGTTTCACCTGATTGTATGAATCCATATTTTCTAGTTAATAGTCATCGATTTCCTACGCCTTAATTGATAGTAATCATGACTCATTATATGATTTGAAGTATTTACTTGTTCTGCACCTAGATGACGATAGCAGTGATGGAATTGTTTGCATAAGCATGATTGGTATAACTAATATCCATTTTTTTATTTTGCAGTGTATGTTTGTTTGCATGAACTGGGATCTTATTGTAATTCTAAGTACAATTTTCTTCATTGCATTAATTAAAAAATTTGTTAATAGCACGAAAATGATACGAGTCATTTTTTTTTATACTGAATTAATGTAGTCCCTTTTAGGGGCCGCTTGATAACCATTTCATTTCCAGTTATTAGTTATAATTTTTTTTAACTGAAAGTCCAATTTTGAAAACTCAAGAATGTACTTTTCACTATTTGGTTTTCAGTTTTTGTTTTTTTATTTTTCATTTTTTAAAAAAACTAAAAGTGGTTATCAAACGAGTATTCAGTTTTCATAAAAGGTGAAAAAAAAAATGAAAATAAAATGGTTATCAAATGGCCCTTAGTGAGCAACACTTCATAATAAAAAAATTAGGAAGACATCAAGAACTGTAATATTGGGTGCAAAATAGTCTGGCGCAATAACACTTGAGTTCAGGGGGTTTTCCCTCTTCAAAGTCGGGTTTAAGTGTTTTTTACTATGACATGCAGTTTTGATGGGCTCGTGTGAAAGTCCTCTTTCTAATGGCATTATTCCTACATGACAATGACATTAACGAAACTTCCTTTATATATCAATACTCTAGGAAACTTGTGGATATCTTGTCGCTGCTTCGTAACATTCTTTTCTTTAATTAAATTATGTTTCTTACCAGAAAAACATTGAGAGATCTGTTTGCATAAAAGTTCAAGAACAAAACCATCGCAATGTGACATTAATGTTGGTTCCAGAGACAATGTTAGATCAGAAAATGACAGCCAGCTCCTTAAAATTTTCTCATGAACTTGTACTGCTTTGCCAGATATGGTTAATGTTTCCTCATTAACCGAATAAGGTTTTGGTGCATTCTTTCTTTAGCTGCACAATATCATTGCTAAGATGAGCGTTCTTGTGTTGTATTTCTTGAATCTGGGTTTAGTGGTTTGGAAATAACCAGTTGAAGATTGTTTTGTTTTCTCATGCGATATGTTGCATATATAATGATTGTCCATGGAATTTCAGGCTCTACTTTTCTTGCTAGCTCTTGTGGTTAGGGCAGCGAATAGACCAGCAGAGTATGACAGTGATGATGAGCTCATTGCTCCAAGGCAACAAATTAGGCAGCCATTGATCAGCAACCGGCCAGCTGTTCCAGCAACTGGTGTACCTGTTGCTGGGGCTCTTGATCAGAGAACACCAAACAGAAATGATGCTTGGAGTACACGCATGAGGGAAAAGGTGAGGGATTCTGGAAAAAATAATTCCAAGTTTGTGTGAGATGGTAGTATAGAAATATAGCCATTGAAGTCACAAAGTAAGACGGCCATATTAGCATGCTTGCCTTAGACTTTTGTTGATTGTTCCACCACTATCAGGTTACCACATTTTTGTGATTAGATAAATTCCGTTTGTCATTTTTATTTTTCCTATCGAAAACTCAAAATGTTCATTTTAATTTTTGCTACAATCTCTTCTGTAGCTTACGATTCTGATGCCTGTGCTCTGTTTTGTCTGTTGACTTGCACATAAATCAGTACGGACTTGATACAGCTGAGTTTACATATAACCCATCAGAGTCACACAGATTCCAGCAAGTTGCAGCTCAACCACAAGAAGAAAGGAGCCGATGCATTGTCATGTGATAAAGTGGATTTAACCAAAATTTAAACTTGGGTTTGGTTTCTGAAGACCACTTCTTCGACCATGTTCGAACTTCAAGATTTGCAGAGGATGGTCTTTTCCTTTTTCTTGAGTTCATGTACAACAATTTTCTTTTCCTTTTTCTTTCTGTTTCTCTTTTCCATTTTGTTTCAGGAGCATTACTTAATTCCCCGCAGAAGCGCGTGTTCTCTTTATATGTATTACCAGTTGGTGTATAAATTGTACTGCTAGTTAGAGATTATGGAGTGAATAATTTTATGAACGGAGTCACTTGAGACATTCTGGCAGTTCCAATGATGTGCTTGATCTACAGGTTTTGACCTCCTCCCCTTCACTGATCACACATGCAAGGATACCAGCAGAATGCCCAGAGCATGAGGATGACAAAAATGGTGGTGATGGCTCGATTTCGTGGACAAGTAGAGATGGCCACAGTGGTGACAGAGAGTGCATAGATTGAGAGTTAAAGAGGGGGAGTTTCAGCATTGATGGAAGAGAGTGACCGAGAGTGCTAAGTAAGCTAACTTAGATTATCTTAAGTGAAATTACCAAAATATAATTAGGTAAACATAAGAAAGTGTAAGAAAGTATAAGAATTAAGCCCTCGAGGCTTCGATTTGAATTTCGTTTTCGATTTCACATCCGCATGCATGAATATAATTAGTAGGTCTAGCAATTCTTGACACGACCTGATAACTCGACACGATACAATACAAAATTAACAGGTGTTCGGGTCGACATGATAACGAATGAGGTCGTTATTAGGTAACCTGATAAGCACTTGTTACGATAACGGGTTGGTTTGGTTACACACGTGGGTAATACAATACACGATAAACAAAATATTAATTTTATAATTTTATAACCCTAAAAAAATATTATAATAATTATATATATATATTAATTTAACAATTTTATACCACTAAAAACTATAATTATATATATATATATATATTTTTTAAATTAAATATTAAAATTTGGTGACCATTGGATCGGCTTAAATATACATATCATTCAATTTCTTAAATGTTATACGTACAAAATAAAAAAATTTAAATCTACTTAATAAATATATATATATATATATATATATACCATTGAACTTGATGGGATACAAATTCTACGAAACTAATTTCAATGATCCAACCGTCAAACTTGTTTGTATATGCTTCGAGATCGCATCAGCAAAAAATCGCAAAAAAAAAACATTCAGAGATCAAGTAACGGGACAAAAAATTTCGATAGCTATCAACGAAAAATCACAATTTAACGGTTATTTTAACTCCAATTTTGATGATTTTTTACAGCTACACTCCTTGACCCTATATGAATACAATGACTGAACTCGATTTTCAATTTAAAATATTTACACTAGTGGATACCACAAAATCTTATGTTATACTTAATAAAAGTATGAATAAAAAGTGTTCATGAATCTATTGTTTTGATGGAATACGCATTCTACGAAACTAATTTCAACGATCCAATGGTCAAACATGTTTGTATATGCTTCAAGATCGCATATGCTAAAAATCGCAAAAAAACAAACATTCAGAGATCAAGTAACATGACAAAATTTTTCGACGGTTATCAATGAAAAATCATGATTTAACGGTTATTTTAACTCTGATTTTGATGATTGTTTACAGCTACACTCGTTGATACTATATGATTACAATGAAGGAATTCGATCTTCAATTTAAAATATTTACACTAATGGATACTGCAAAATCTTATGTTATACTTAATGAAAGTATGAATAAACTCTTAAGTGTTAGTGAATCTATCGTTTTGATGGAATATGCATTCTACGAAACTAATTTCAACGATCCAACCGTCAAACTTGTTTGTATATGCTTCAAGATTGCATATGCCAAAAATTGAAAAAAAAAAACATTCAGAAATCAAGTAACGACACAAAACTTTTCGACGGTTATCAACGAAAAATCATGATTTAACGATTATTTTAACTCCGTTTTTGATGATTTTTTATAGCTACACTCCTTGACCCTATATGAATACAATGAATTAACTCAATCTTCAATTTAAAATATTTAAACTAGTGGATACCATAAAATCTTATTTTATACTTAATGAAAGTATAAATAAACTCTAAATGTTAGTGAATCTATCGTTTTGATGGGATACGCATTCTACGAAGCTAATTTCAACGATCCAACATCGAACTTGTTTGTATATGCTTCAAGATCACATACGTCAAAAATCGCAAAAAAGAAACATTTGGAGATCAAGTAACGGGACAAAACTGTTGACGGTTATCAACGAAAAATCACGATTTAACGATTATTTTAACTCCAATTTTGACGATTTTTAACAGCTACACTCCTTGACCTTATATGAATACAATGAATGAATTCGATCTTCAATTTAAAATATTTACACTAGTGGATACCACAAAATCTTATGTCATGATGATCGATGAAAATTGAGGATTTTGTAAAATGAATAACATGCAAGCTTTGAGTTCCATTGGTAAGGTTTAAACTTTTGAGAAAGGCTTCACTACCTTGAAAACAAAAACTCTTTCATTTTGCAAATCCTTGGACATTTAATATTCTGTAATAGACTAGTAGTGTATGGATGTTTGTTTATTAGGCTCTTATTTTCGAGTGTAGATGTAGTACTTAAACGACAATTATGTTTTAATGTTTTGAAGTAATATTTATATGGCAATGTGTGGTATGTGCAAACTTAAGAAAAAAAAAATATTTTTCTTAACAGGTCATAACGGGTTAGGTCACTTTACCCGTTAAGATAACGAGTGTGACACGACACGACCCATTAAGATAATAGGTGTTATACGAAAATGACACGAACACGACAGACATGACCTGTTTGCCAGGCCTAATAATTAGGTAAACATAAGAAAGTATAAGAATTGAATTTTGATTCAAGGCTTGAAAATTACTCAGGACACCTACTCAGGGATATCACACGTCTCGAGAATAAAATAACATTATTTTAAGTGATAGGTTGTAAAAGTCCACCCCCCTTCAGAAAATTTTATTCCGGAAACTTCTACAACAACTAGTAGAAAAGATAGGGATATTTAGCTCTCATACTTTCTTCCCAGGTGGCTTCTTCGATTTTGTGGTTTGGCCAAAAGGACTTTCACCAAAAGTATCACCGAAGTGTTTTCTCTTTCTGATCTAGTGTAGCAATTGGTTCCTCCTCATAGCTTAGATCTTTTTGTAGCTTCACCAAGGGCCTGCGTTCTCCTCTATTTAGTTTTAATTGTTCCAACCTCATGCTTGGTTGTTGAAGCATGAGTTTGAGGGGGATGATAGAGTGATGAGTTTATGAGTGCATAAGATTATGACAAGTGTCTTTATATTGTTGGTTATGTCTTGAGATAATTGAGTGGATTATTTTGTAAGGAATAAATACCAATAGTTGTAACTATTACATCACAAGTTGAAATGAAATGAATATTTTGTTTTAACAAACTTTCTCTCTCTACAATATTCCCTTTGTGTTGTTCTTGCTTCTTCTGTAAGATTTCTACAGAATTATCATGAATAGCCCGAAGAAAGTGGAATAGGTTTTCTCATGCAGTTACTATAGAGTTGTGCGGGTGACTTATTTGTACCAGTTTGTCCTTGTCCTTTCACATTTTCGGGTTTTGATTGTGAAGGAAACAAAGGAATAACTTTGGCATTCTAGAAAGCTTCACTATTTAGGATTCTCATTTTATATACATATATACTAGTATACATGCAAAATGTGTGAATATTTTTTTTTTTAAATTGAAGGAGAGAGAAGAATGAGAGAACGTGAGAGTGGGAGAGAGGGAGAGATGTTTATTTATTATTTATTATTTATTTTTATTTTTTATTTTTGGTTTTTTTGCAATTAGAGGTGTCAAAATCATTTGTAGGTAAGCGTTAAACAAAAATAAATAAAAAATAAAAATAAAAAAAAAAAAATTGTTTTGTGCATTATGTTATTGTCCTTAACCTTTTTGTTATAGTAGAAGACTAAATAGTATTTTCATCGTATTTTGGTTGACAAAGAGGATTAATTTTTTTTTTAGTACATTGATATTTCTACACTAGAGGGAGGGTGAGTTCGACTAAGCCACATTATGAGCAACCTAATTTGATATTGAATTCACCATTCACGAGTTTTGAACCTAAGACCTCTCACTTCTAAACGAAGAGGAATACCACCAAACCGTAGTACTGAGTGGCAAGAGGGTTCTATTAATATGTACTTGTTTTGGCCCAAAATAACACATTGGGCTGAGCCTATAATTGTTCTCTGTCCAATAAGGAGTATCAGGAATATTCTCTGCCATAAGCCGAGCCTAGTAAAGTTCAGCCGAGTCCTATCAGAATATGATTTTTGTCTGGATAAGATGCCGAGAATCAGAGATGCTTCGATTCAGAAAAGATGCTAAGAATCAAGGGAATGAATTAGAACAATTAGAGAGCTGGATTCAGAGTCATATGAGTGTTAGGACTGGGTCGAGATTTATTCAAATTAGGAGTCCTAGTCCAGGTAAAGTTCATTAAGGAAAATCGCTACTATAAATAGAGAGGGGGGGTGCATCATTCAAAGCCCCTTCCAATTCAACACACAACTACCCTGCGCAAACCTCTCAAACACCTTGAGATTTTTATTTTCTTTTTTCCTGCCACCACATCTTTAGTTTGAATAAACAACACTGTGTAGGCAATCGGCAATATCTTCAGTTTGGATAAACAACACTGGAGTCGTAGAATCAGCCGATCGAGGAACACCTTTAATTTGGATAAACAACATTGCTTCGAGACCGACTAGTTATTTATCCAAGTCTCGGTCAACAAAGAGTCTCGGTCAACAAAGAGTTTTGAGTCCTTGTTGGTAGAGGTCATCTCATCAACCTTCTCAATGAAGTGAGGTGTTACCAGGTTACTACATTCAGCACACTGAAAGCCAAATTTGATAATAAACTTTGCATAACTAGCAGCCTTGTCTTCAGGCTCTAGAATCTAAAGGTCGAGATGTATTCTTTCCTCGGCCGCAATCGCGAGATCAAGAAGTCATTAGCATGCCCAACACCACATCAACATACATTTTACTCCCTGGCCAAGCTCTACTGACACGCCACATAGGCTAGGTAGTTTTTAGGGTCGACGTTTTGGCACACCCAGTGGGACCCAGTGTTAAAGCTACGAAGTTCATGACCATTGAGACACGGTCAATAAAAAAGCAAACAGCTATGAGTAAGTCGACTACCAGTTTACCACCTATAGTTTAAAGTCCAATACAAGATAATGCATTGTAGGCATAGGATTCCTCTGTTGCCGTGACACCTGAAGCCACAAACACGGTTCATCGAGAAATGAAAATTAATCTCGGGGGTCAGAATCATGATGGGCCTTCACCCAAACTACCAATAGAGCAAAATAAGGTTTTATTGAAGGCCTAGTAGAAGATTACGATGACGAAGATGACGAGATTTCTGGTACAACATCTTAATCTTTCTTTTGATGATGATTGGAAGAACAATCTCTGCAATTTGAGCAAATTTTTGGCCGAGATATGAATAGTGTACTTGAAGCGATGCCTGATAATAACTCAGTAATAATAAGTTGCTTGAAATTTTAGTTGACAAAGCTCACGAAAATGAGCCCGTCGATTAACCCAGGCGGCCCCCCCTTTTTAAAGAATACTCCGTTGGGAAGGGAGAAGATGCCGTTGGTGCAGGCCGAGCTAGAGCTTACTAGGCCCAGGACGATCGATCTTGAAAAAATATATGGTGAGCCAAGCACCAGTTGGCCGAATTTGGCCAAAAAACAGAAAATGACTTTTGTTGATATGGTTGAAGTCCAAAGAATGATCGTTCGACATTGAAAAACTGGCCGAAATTCCTAAAGTTCATCCATCCATATCTGACCTTTGTCGTAAGGTTTGAGTATCCCTGAGGATTCAAGATCCCAGACTTCAATCTCTTCACTGGGGAATCATCTTGTCCTCATTAGAACACGTGGCTAGATTCACTGCACAATGTGGAGATGTCAACAGTGATTTCCATAAACTACGACTATTTAATTTCTCGTTGACAGGCACAGGGTTCGCATGGTACATCAACCTTACACCAAATTCTATACAAAATTGGGAGGAATTGGTCAAGAAATTTAATGACAATTATATCGACCTGGAATGGAAGTGTCGGTCTCTTCTTTGGCTAAGATGGCTCGGTCATCTGATGAGTCACTAATGGAATTTCTTACCAGGTTTAAATCGGCCAGGAATTGGTGTCGAGTACCTCTCCTCAAGGTCGAATTTGTTAGGCTTACCCAAATTGACCTAGATGTGGAATACAAGGGAAATTATTGGGGGCAAACTTTCGAGATATGTATGAGTTGGCTCAACATGTCAAGCAATATGATTATTTGCTCAAAGAAGAAAAAATCTCGAAAATTCTAACCAGTGGGACTATTTATAAGAATCCAACAATAAGTTATGCATCAGTCAAGGGCGACGAATCCCAATATGTTAGTATAGATGAGGCCGAGTTAGTGATTGACAAACCTTATGTATGCAAGGCACTGGTTCATGCTAGTTCCAAAGATGTCAAAATGCACTCGGCCTTTGTTGACGCAGCCGTCAAAACATCAAAAGTGTACATTTTTGACATCACCAAGACCGATGCTATCTTTGACTAGCTACTACTTGCAAAGATCATCAAACTTCAGCTAGGGTATGACTTTCCCAAGACCAAAGATTTAAAAGGAAAAACATATTGCAAGTGTCACAACTCAAACAAACACAAGACAAATAATTGCATCGTGTTCCATGATGGCATTCAAAGCTTGATCGACAGTGGCAAACTGAAGTTCCTGAAGAAAGCACCAATGTTGGTTGATGCTGTTTTTTTCCCTTCAGCAACGGTAGAAATGGTGGGTACCCACTTGCCGAAGGATAAGAAAAAAGGAAAAGCTAAGTACATCCCGACATATCACGTCCCAAAACAGAATCCCCGGCCACGATTGAAAATTGATTTTTTATCTTAAAACGACTGGCCTAGTTTCTTCTTGAATCCAGTCTATGTCGAGCCAGTATTTGACTCATGTTCTGATAAGTCTGAGAGCCCAATAATCTTATGTAGTAGATGCCAATCAGAAGTCACCATAGTCGAGTCAAAACCACAGAAACTTTCGGTCGAACCGGCACCTACGATTTTGGCAAAATCTCAATCAGTGGTCGGCTCAAGTCAACGCCAGCAAAACATTTTAGATAGACTCAGCCCTCAACAACAGAATAACAAACCCCCTTCAACTAAACGATGACTTGATTTCGACGGGCTATTTTATGATGAGGATTACTACGTACACAACTCTGGGAGTTCAAGTTCATCCATGACCTAGCGAACCTTCAAACCACCTAAGCCACGCGACCATTGTTTGTACAGTTACAATTCCCTTACCAGTGTGTATATCGTTATGTCTGAGTCCTAGGAATGTCGGTGACAAAGGATGGACTGCATGGCCCATTAGTGAGCAGCTCAGAAAGTTTCAGTCATAAAATGGCAACTTAAAGAAGCGGTAAAAAGGGAGGATGATCAACAAACTCCGGTGATCATGACTGAGTTTCTTCAAGGAAAAAAGGTAACTAATCGCGACTTTGAAATTAAGACGAAGAATTTGAGAAAAGAATTACACTCCTCATTCAGCCTGGCGAAATGAAAGCTCGCATCGAGCACTTCAGAAAAGAAGCCAAAAGCAAACTCCCTCCATTACTGCCGCAGGAACCATTGATCAAAGTTAAGCGGAATTGCCACCCGTTGATTTTCGGCGAGGCTCTGGAATACATGAAGAAGCTTCACAAGAAATATTCGGTTAACAACCTGTAAGACCTTCCAAGGGCATGCCAAGAGTCTATTGATTTAGCTTTAACCAGCCCTGACGTCGAGCAAATCATCCAGAAATGGTCAGATTTGGGGATGAAGGCTAGATTCCAGCACATCCGTGAAGCCAGTGTTCTCGACTTCGACGTGGATCTATACATTGATCTCGATCCTATCGACTTCCCATTGTCTTTAGATGAGCTCCAGTATTCGCGACATCATTTTGAGGTTTTCTCAACTGTGTCCTTATTTAGCCTTATGATCAAATAAATGGAATGCGTAACAAGGTTGGATGCCTACCTAGACACAAGAGATGCTCACATAGCATATCAGGAGTGAACTCGCAAGGCTTTGCAAGCGTAGAACCAAGTCCCAGCACCAATGGAACCAGTTGTCGAAGTTGAAAATGAAACGGCCATGCCAGATACACTAGGTGAACATGTTTTACCTATAGCTAAAGATGATGTTGTTAATTAGACCAAAGATCAAGATATTTTGCTAGAAATCTAGAGGATAAGGGTCGCGACCCGATTGGCCCTTCGGTCCTCGACATCATGGAAATCAGCATGGTCCAAATCGCAGAATTCCAACAAACCACATCTCAACCAAGTTTTTTGGATAGTGATGTGGTTGCTAAAGAGACTACGCAAGTCGACTTCATGGCTATCGAAAAGGCCAAACCGATTAGCAAGGAGGACAAGTTCAGAGCAGCCTTAGTCGAGCTATTTCCCTGATCTTCGATCGTCAACCTTCATCATCTGAAGCCGTTGTACATAATGGCCCTTATTGAAGGATATCCAATATCTAAATTTTTTGTTGACTGCAGGGCGACGGTCAACATCATCCCTATTTCTATAATGAAAGCCCTAACACGTTCTAAAGATGAACTCATTCCATTTGGCATGACCATGAGCAACTTTGTTGGTGATAAATCTCAGACTAAATGAGTATTACCTTAGAAGTAAATATCGTAGGTCGAAATCGCATGATCGCGTTTTTATAGTTGATTCAAAGACCGAGTACAATGCATTACTCGATCATGACTAGATACACTAGACTGGCTGTATTCCATCTTTACTATATCAGGTCCTTATTTTCTAAGATGACAAATCGATCATAGTTCATTCGGCTGATAGTTAGCTATTCGAGGTTAACAAGATTCAAGCTCGTTATTATGACGATCAGGTCGGTTATATTACTCTACAAGGTTTCAATGAAAAGGGAAAGCCAACCAGAATCTCTGTCCAGAAAGCTATCGAGGTTGGCTCCAAAACTATTTAGCAAGATTCGGTGAGACTTGGATTGGCTGATTTAGCTTATGATTCTGATTATTGATACAACACGATAGGATAGACGCACAACCACAATTTTATCTATTATGGAACGACTAATGGCTCATTGGTATAACATTTCTTAACAATAGAATTCTGGCATAAACTTAGTAGAGTTCCTTGCCGAATGAGATAACTGCCCAGTTATATCACTAGATAAAGTCCAAGCTGCACCAGCCAAACTCGAAGACAATTGACTTGAAGTCAAAGATTCTTTAGAGGAGATAAATGTTGGAATGACCGATGAACCTTAGCCCTTATATATTAATGCCCTATTACCCCTAACCAATGAAGGCCGAACTTTGTAACTTAAGGATTTCAAAGATGGTCTATTACGTCATTTGCGTAACGAGTTGGACAGAGAGATGCATGAGCATCACCATGTAAGATTCTCATCTCGACGTGAAGCTCAATCTCTATTCATTAGTTCAGCGTTAAGATGTAGAACTGGTTCATATATGGGTCAAGAGATCTTTGTAGGATCAAAGTGAAATAGTTCACAAGTCGCTAGGTTGTTCTTTTACCTAAAGCTACTAGGAGATGCTCAGACTTGATCGAACACGAACTACGTATCAAACCCAGATGTAAGCCATTCCGTCAACCTCCCCAATGATTCTCGACCGAAGTACAACTCGGCATAAAAGATAAACTCGTTCGACTTTTAAAAGCTGACTTTATTTAAACAGCCTGATACGTCGAATGGTTGGTGAACATTGTGCCTATTTTAAGGAAAAGTGGTGCCTTGCGTATCTGCATCAATTTTCGTAATCTAAACTTGGCAACTCCTTAAGACAAACACCCAGTGCCAATTTTAGATTTGTTAATCGACGTCGTAGAAAACCACGAGATTTTATCTTTCATGGACAGCCACGTTGGGTACAATTAAATCTTTATCATCGAAGTCAATGTCCACAAAACTGCGTTCCGGTGCCCTGCGACATTAGGGACCTAGGAATGGGTCGTTATGCCTTTCGGTCTTAAGAATGCCAGTGCCACGTATTAGCGTGCCATGAATGCCATTTATCACAACCTGATCAGCACTTTTGTCGAAGTAAACATCAACGACGTTGTAGTCAAGTCCAAACTCCGCCAAACACATTTAGAGGATTTTCAGCTAACTTTCCTTTGCATGCGCTAGCATAAGCTGAAAATGAACCCTGCTAAATGTGCCCTTGGCGTATCAGCAGGAAATTTTTTGGGTTTCTTTTGCATCATTGAGGAACTAAAGTGGATAAGAACAAGGCTCGAGCGATTATTGACGCCTCACCTCCAACGACAAATAAACAGTTGCAGTCTTTGCTTGGTAAGATTAATTTTCTTCTCTGATTTCTTTCTAATTCGACAGAAAAATGAAAGCTTTTACGCAAATTAAGGTATCTCTTACTAGTCCTCCTATTCTCATGCTGCCTTAGCACGGTAAACCCTTTAAATTGTACATCTCAGCTGTCGAAGAATCCATTGGTTATCTCTTGGCACAAGATACCAATACCGATGGGGGGCATGCCATTTTTTACCTCAGCTGAAATCTCAACTCGATTGAAATATCAGTCGTCGAGAAACTTTTCTTGGCTTTATTCTTTGCCGTGTCTAAACTCAGGCATTACATGCTCCCTTCTGTTACTTAAGTCATTGCCCAAACTGATGTTATTCGATATGTTAATGCACAAAACTGGAGGTCTTGGAACAATGTAAATCTGACCGTGAATCTGCATGAAATGTAAATAACACAAGATGTTGAAGGATTATATTGAGAAAACATGTTCATTTGAATAACATCAATAGCATGCTAATAACAATTAAAAGGCGGAATCATGCTTGCATGCATTCAAAAACAAAACATTAACCAAGAAATTCAAAGCCTAGTAGATTGGTGAACCAATAATCAACTCAAAACAAAGTGAGTTGAGATTTATACCTTTGTAGATTCCTCTTTGCATAAGCAAAGGCTAATCACCCAAAGAGAGGGCCTTCATTCCTTGCATCTAAAACCTATGGATTTGGATGGAAGAATAGGTTTCTCCAAGTTCCCAAAATTGAGAACCTCTAAGTCTCTTCACCAAGGAGAGATTGGAGAAGAAATGAGTGACCTTGGAGTAGTGGGATTGCAAGATGCACCCCCAAGGTGGCCGGCCTCTTTAGAGAGAAATGGAGAGACAAGTTCTCACCAATTTTCCCCAAAACAAACCCTAATGAATTTTGGCTATAAAGTCATATTTATACCTTTATTCATTTGAGTGGCAAACTTGTAAATAAGTCCAAGTTCACTACCCTAAACATCATGGCCGGCCTTGGGGCATTTTTGGGTTGTTTGGGCCTTTGTGAATCATTATTCAGTAAGTTGTCATACAACTTAAGTTAATGGGCTTGACGTTCGAAGCCCATTGGGCCTTAAGGTCCAAAACTATCCCGAGGTCTTTAACGAACTTATTCGTTTGATTAATTAACATATTAATTAATCCTTGCCATAAATAAATGATTAAACCATTTAATCATTCTTACTCATCTCCATTGTTTCTTCAATCTCCTCCTTACACGGTGTGCGATCCATTAGGTTCCTTTTAGCGAGGCAGTGGGCGATTAAAACCATTTTACATCGATTGTGAATTGAAACTTACTTTCAATTCTCCCTTTAATGATTACACACATTTAGGGCTTCCACAAACCATGAGTGACACCTTGCAGCATATCATGGTTACCCAAGCTAATCAGAAGAGGTAGAGAAAACCTATTCAGTTTGGGATTACAAATGCAATACGGTCTTTCTCTAATACAATACTCTTGACCACATTGTTTGGTTTGATAGTTTATTTATTCATGTCTACTATCCAATGTGATTCGTGTGCTTATATGATTACCTTGAATGTGATTTGGAACGTTTTCCTAAATCTCATTCATACTTTGGCCAAAGATTCTTAATCATATCATAGAGTATTCTCCCTCAAACAGTTTGAAGGTTAGAGATCCCTTGTTGCGCATTCACTTGCCTCCATGACTAAGTGGCTTAACCCCAACGATGCCGTGGACACTCCAATGGAATGACGTTTGACATAATCAAAGATCAAGGACTTAACCACAAGACAACTGTGATGCCTCAGGTCAAAGGACTACTTTGCATTATCCCAACCATGAATTCTCATGTGACATGAGTATGAGAACTCTTCGTTGATCGCGTTCAGTGAACTCATTCTCTACTGAGCACCTACGTACTTGTCTTGATGTCACACACACCAATGACTCGAGACTAGTCACTCTCCCTGAGAGAAGACATAGCACGTACCGATCTTGACGGACTGTCAATGCCCAATTGGCAATCCTATGATCAGGAACATTTAGGATGTGTCTACGAAAGAATGGTCTCATGAATCTAACTTCATTAGATTACATTCTCCCAATCACATATTCCTTGGACTTTATCGTTTAAGCATATAACATTTATATGAGACGGCTCAAACAATAATCTTTGCCTTTTATAGTTAAACTAGATTAGTTTAACATGTGAAATGTCCGTAAAGTATCATCATATGATTGGATTTAGGGCACATTTCCAACAGATGTATCATGGTTCACCCCAAGGTTTGGGCTACGTCCACACTGATTATGTATTTATTTGAGGGAGAGAGAGACTTGAGAGTGAGAGCTTTGAGAGGGGGTAAGAGGGCCTAGGAATTGGCCTCTGAGGGTGAGAATGAGCCTCTCCAAATTGTGAGGGTGACCACTCCTCACTTATTACATATTCGCCCCTTCCTTTATTACATAATTACATTTAAGTCCCCCAAGTATTTATACAAGGTCTAAATACGAGGCCCTAAATATGATATAAACAGTAGTCCCCCAAGTCTTCAGTCAAGAGAGTCTTTTACCTAGAGACTTGAAATTCAGTCTATGTATGGGCCGAAGTAACTAGATGTTGTCTTGAACTAATGCTTGGTATGAGGTGGTGCTCAATCTGAAATGATGCTCAACTAGAAGTAGCACATGCTGCGAGGTCGCTCGGCTCGTAGCTAATGTTGCCTTGGTTGGCTCGACTTGTGGCGCTTGAAGGTGAGGGGGTTGATAGACGCATATTTATGCGACTTAGTTAACTAGTTTTCTTGCATTTACGTTATTAGTTCTTAGTTATTTTAGTACTTTAAGCCATTTTCGTGTGTTTGTAGGTCCAAAGGGTTAAGGTAGCAAGAAAGTGCATTTTGGTGCATTTTGGAGCAGTTTTGAGCTTGGAATGGATTACTTATGATATGAGCAAGATGGATGGACGAATTTGAAGAAAAAAAGAGGCTAGGAACATGCTAAAAATCTGGTGAAACAAATACAAGTTGCAAGAAGGGATAAATTTCTAGAAGGATTGGCCAAAACTTCACTCAAAACCATGCATACCCCATAAAATTCATCAATGCCGTGGCCTTCCCTTTGTTTTACTTCCATAGATTTTTTAGTGATGATGCAATGCCTATCTCACTATGACATTTGAGTGGATGATGTAATGCTTAACTCACCATGACATTTGAGTGGATGATGCAATGCTTAACTCACCATGACATGTGAGTGGATGACTCAAAACCTACCCTCACCAACAATTCTCCACCTTGCCATGCCTTACCTACTTCATTCCACCAAATTTTTGCATTAAACATGTCCATCCTCTTCCTATAAATACCATGGCAGCAACCTCATTCAAATCATCCAGAAATTAACCATTCTCCAAGCATTTCCTTGCCTCTCCTACATATCTAAACCCCTTCCCATCCATTCCTCCAAATAACCAACCCTTCAACATCATTCCAACCTTGTTGTGGCGGCAAGGAGAAGGAGAAAAGTCCTTGGACGCGCTTGCTATCCAACATGGATCGTTGGAACGTTTAGGTGCTTTCTTCCCTTTGTTTTTCAATGGTTAAATTTGTTTATCTTTGTTTTGTAATAATGAGGAACTAAACCCCCCTTGGCTAGGGGGGGATTCAAAACCATGTTTATGCTTGCTATATGATTTGATTACTTCCAATTGCGTTTCTTGAATTGTGAATTCAATTTACTTATCCGTTCGTATAAAAACTAATTTGTGTATGTTGGTTGAGAGTGCACGCTTAATTTTCATGCATGAATTTGACGCTAGAATATAAGGGAGTTTCACCTAATCGTTATGAACTTATATTCACAAGTAGTGAAGGTTGCTAGTCACAATCACGTTAAGTAAATTCTTGGCATAAGTTTCATGCAAATCATAGTAACGAGTGCCTCGTCAATGCTTATGTTTTTCATAGAACTTAATGATTCTTGCTTGTATCTCTATTATGCAATTCATGTAGGGAACTTGTAGGGAATGTTTTGGGTTGTCGTATGCAATCATCCAATCTAATAACTTGTTGAAAAACTGAGAGTTAATTAGTGCAATTCACGGTTAATTTGGGGCGTTGAGTATTCATAACTTATTGAAGAGCAATTGAAAATCATTTTGTATGCAAGCAAGACATGTGTGGAGAAGAACCCCTTAGCTAGCCTTCCATTATCCATTCAACCCAAAATTGTTTAAAATCTATTTAAGTTTTTAGTTTATTCGTTTTTACTTTCAACTTCACCAAACTCAAATCCCCCTTTTACTTTCTTGTTTTAAAATCTTTTGTTTACATTTTTAACTTTGTTTCTTTTTGTTTTTTTAGTCAGTTTAGAGGTTTTAGCAAGCCCTCCTAATCCCCGGTTTAGAACGATCCCTACTTACATACTTTGCTACAATTGTCAAAAGAGGGTTTAATTTGTGTGCTTATATTATTCGCATTAGGGGTCTCTTTTATAGAATAAGGGCTCGCTCTTCAATACATAAGTGATAGGTTAGGAGTGATGCTGGCGGCGAGGCGGTTGCTCAACTGGTGGCGTTGCTCTCTAATGATGGTGAGGGAGTCCTTTTTATAAAATAAGGGCTCGCTCTTCAGTACATGAATAATGGGCTAGAGTTGATGTTGCTCTAATGATGGTGAGGGAGTCCCTTTTATAAAATAAGGGCTCGCTCCTCAATACATAAATAATGGGCTAGAGTCCCCCAATTATTTTTCATGAGGCCTAGTTGAGGCCCAATATATGGTGTATAGTGTAGTCCCCCAAGTCTTTGGTCAATAGAGTCTGTTGGCTGGAGACTTCAAATTGAATCCATGTATGGGCCGAAGTGGCGGTTGTTCGGAGGCGGTATTTGTATACCCTGCACTGAAGCTTTGTAGGTGAAGCTTTGCAAGTGAAGCTTTGAAGCTAGAGCTTTGTGAATGACGCTTTTTAAAGCTAAAGCTTTGTAAATGAAGCTTTTGAAGCTGATTGACATGAATGATGCTCATGAATGTTTATGTTGATTGACATGAGTGATGCTCATGGATGTTGTCATGAGTGATGCTTATGAATGTTAACATGAGTGATGGTCATGAATGTTGACATGAATGATGGTCATGAATGTTTATGTATGATTGTCATGAGTGATGCTCATGAATGTTTATGTATGAATGATATGAGTAATGCTCATGTATAATTTGGAGTACTGGGCGTACTTTTGATCACCTGGTTGGTGGCATGAAGGAGAGTACGGGTTGTACATTTCATCACCTGGTTGGTGGCATGAATGGCTAGTTGCCAAATGATATTAGAGTACGGGTTGTACATTTCATCACCTGGTTGGTGGTAATAGCGGCAGGTTGCCGAATAATTTTGGAGTACTGGGCTTACTTTTGATCACCTGGTTGGTGGTAATAGCGGCGGGTTGCCGAATAATTATGGAGTACTGGCGTACTTTTGATCATCTGGTTGGTGGTAATAGTGGTGGGTTGCCGAATAATTGTGGAGTACTGGGCGTACTTTTGATCACCTGGTTGGTGGTAATAGCGGCGGGTTGCGGAATAATTATGGAGTACTGGGCGTACTTTTGATCACCTGGTTGGTGCTATTTTGGTCTTATGGGCCTTCGCCCTCCACAACATGCCAGCCCATTTTTTTTGGTGTTTTTCGTTTTTTTATTTTTTTATTTTTTTACCCTCTGGTGGGGTTTATACATATTACCCTCTGATGGGGTTTATACAGATGTCTCCGAAAGATAAGAAAAATAAATTACATCATTTTAAAGTAAGGAAATCCTTATCTTCCTCCTAGGTCTTCCCATAGCTTTCTTAGAAAATAGGAACATGGATGATGAAAGTGTGGGTATCTTCTTTGGCTTTAGTAAGATCTCTCTTTTTCTTTTTCTTTTGCGTTGCTAGGCAGAGCAGAAATTTGGTTGGCCGAAAAGTTGATGAGAGGAACTGGAAGTGCGGGTCGCCGGCGGTACCTACTCTATTTCTTAGGTGGTGCTCTTGGGGTGTGCTCTGATCTGGGCCATCAAGTTGTGCCACAGCATCAACAAAGCGGGGGAATTTCAAGTACACTATTTTTGTAACTTTTGAAATCATAGTTTGGAATATCTACTGCTTGCCCATGCTTCAACTTGTCCATTGAAGATAACAGTTTCTTGGTGTCCAATGCATCAGGATGGTCAAAGTTATACTCATGTACACGTTTAAGTTCCTCCTCGGTCAGATTATGATAAAAGGAATCCATAAGCTGCCCCCACCAACACCGCTAATAACAAAGGGTTGTTTTTTCATGTTTCCATGTGCTGATGTTGTTGGTTGCTTCACCTACTGTCTTTATCCTTTGTGTTGTCTGCCACATGCAAAGGGAATAAGATAAAAAGAAAGCAAAAAAAAGCTTATCTTTTTGTTTTCCATTGGTAGATGTGGCAGGTTTGGTGGACTCCACCATAACAGTAACCTCATCATCTTCTCCATCCTTGTCGGTCCTAAGGACCATGACGGGCTTGATGTGTCCGACCTTGATGAGGCTGCTGACACTCCGAATCTGACGGTGGGAGAACTCGGAGAAGAGAATCATGCCCTCGATGTTGTTGTACTCGAGAAGAGAGACGTAGGTGCCTATGTCGGTGATGTTCTTCACCTAGATCATCACCGCCATGTCAACATCCGAGTACCGCGTTTCATACATCTGGCACTCCAGGTTCGGCGTGTGGGAAGCCATGCTTGCTACTGCTTTATTCCTTATTGCAGATAGCAGTTGAAGCAATGGATATGACGCATTGAGAAAGGTGCGAGAATGGTTAGTCTCCTACCTCTCTGCACACTGAATGGGCAACAAAGAAACAGACTCTGTGTTCTTCACCAGCTTCACCATGGTAGTCACCTTCAAGGTGGAAAACAAGCAAGGACAGGCGGAGCTCCGCCACCTCAGAGAGACCAAGTATAGCTGAGAAGAAGACGACGGTGATGAAGAGTAAGCAGCGGAGGCGGAGGAGGAAAGAGATGACGGTGAAGTCCTAAGCATGAGGAATGCGGTGGATGGCGTCACAGAGAGAGTAAACATAATGAGAGAGAAAAACCCTCATATCGTCTTCTCCTAGATTTCAATATGAGTTCACTCTTTTAACTGTTCTTACGGTGGAGTAATAGAAAAAATGCATCAGAACTAGAGCAACTTGAGCAGAGGTATAATGATACAGCTTACCGAAGAAGGTGGCAGGGATTTGGTGGATTCGGCAGTGTCCAAGAACCCTTGCAAGTTCCTATCACAAGCTTTGTTATTGCCGGCGTACTCCAAAGCGTAAACCAGCATCCCTCTCAGCCCCGCCTCGTTCAGCTCCATCACCTACTTTTCGACGGCAACAGCGTCTTCGTCGGTGCAAAAGTGGTCATAAATCATTGACCGTATCACCCCAAGATCACGTCTTTGATCAACGGAGTATGCATGAGCTTGGAACGCATGATCCGCATCCCAACATCTATCATCAGCTCCACCACCACCATGTGGGGGTTTATCGCCACCCTCAATAGCCTCGACGTGGAGATCGACGGAAAGAGCTTGTCTACATCATCAAAGTTGGAAATTTAAAATTTCACGCTGTCGGCATCGGTGGTGGTGGTAGTGGGGTGTGGTGATTTTTCGGTGTGGCCAATTGGCTGGAAGATGGCAGAGATGGTGATAGAGGAGGCAGAGTTAAGCGACCTGATAGTTTTCAGGACTTTTGATGCTGCTGGGTTTACATGGTTTGCCATTCAACGGTGGGTGGCTTGAGTAACTCTATAGCTCTCTGTTTCTAATCCTTCTCATCTCTTTCTCTCTCTAGCACTCTCTTTCTCTCTGTAGATTGAATGGGTGTGTCTCTGAATGTGGGTGTTGGGTTGATGGTTCTTGGGTTTCTGCAGATTCATAGTGGAGGTGAAAAAAATGAAAGAACCGACATAGCTTTTCGTGTTGATTCCCATAGACGGTGCCAAATGTTGATGCACAAAAACGGAGGTCTTGGAACAATGTAAATCCGACCGTGAATCTACATGAAATGTAAATAACACAAGATGTATCGTGGTTCACCCCAAGGTTTGGGCTACGTCCACATTGATTATGTATTTATTTGAGGGAGAGAGAACCCTGAGAGTGAGAGCTTTGAGAGGGGGTAAGAGGGCCTAGGAATTGGCATCTGAGGGTGAGAATGAGCCTCTCCCAATTGTAAGGGTGAAGGGTCCTTTTATAGAATAAGGACTCCTCACTTATTACATATTCGCCCCTTCCTTTATTACATAATTACATTTAAGTCCCTCGAGTATTTATACGAGGTATAAATACGAGGCCTTAAATATGGTATAAACACGATATATGCTCACTCGGCCGATAGTTAAAAGTCGAATTGGAAAATGGAAAATGGAGTTATCTGAATGTAGTTTGCAGTACATGCCTTAAAAGCCGTCAAAGGTCAGGCTCTGGCCGATTTCTTAGCTCAACATCATTCTCCATACGATTTTGGGGGCAACGGCGTCAAAATTGGCAGGGTGTTAACACGTGACAATAATTGGACGATGTATTTCGACAGTTCTAGTACTGTGACCTCGGCCGATGTTGGCATTGTCATCTAATCACTTGACTACTACATATGGTATTTTTCTCTCAAGTTGGATTTCATTTGTACCAACAATCAAGCCGAATACGAAGCCCTTTTCATTAGCCTTAACATTGAAAGCTGTTTATACCATACTTATGGCCTCCGTATTTAGACCTCGTATAAATACTCGGGGGACTTAAATGTAATTATGTGATAAAAGAAGGGGCAAATATGTAATAAGTGAGGAGTCCTTAATCTATAAAATGAACCCTCACCCTCACAATTAGAGGAGGCCATTTCTGAGCCTAATTCCTATGCCTTAAGCTCTCATCCTCTCACATCCCCTCTCACATTACAGAGGCTCTCTCTCCCTCAGATAAATACATAATTAGTGTGGACGTAGCCCAAACCTTGGGGTGAACCATGATACATCTTGTGTTATTTACATTTCTTGCAGATTCACGGTCAGATTTACGTTGTACCAAGACCTCTAGTTTTGTGCATCAACATTTGGCACTGTCTGTGGGAATCGATACGAAAAGTTGTGTCGATTCTCTTCCATTTTTTCACCTCCACCGTGAATCTGCAAAATCACAAAAACCCAAAAACAGAAAAGATCCAAATCTCTCTCTATCTTTTTCTTTCTCTCTCTAGCTTCTCTCTCATTTCTCTCTCTAGAGAGCTCTTTCTGTCTCTGAGCTGAGAGAACCCCAAAACTCACCGACTGCAAAAAAGTAACAAAAATGGGTTAGTTTTGCTGCTGCTTCTTCTCCTTCTAGGCTTTCTGCTGATTCTCCACTGCAGCAGCGGTGGCGGACAATACCGATGTCTCCCACCCCAAAACCACGCCTCCTACTTACATCATCCACATGGCCAAATCCCAAATGCCCGCGAGTTTTGAGCATCACACCCACTGGTACGATTCGTCGCTCAAATTCGTCTCCGACTCGGTCGAAATGCTCTACACTTACACCTCTACCATCTATGGCTTCTCCACCAGGCTGACGCCGGAGCAGGCAGCGTCACTCAGTTCACAACCCAGAGTACTCTCCGTGCTTCCTGAACTCAAGTACGAGCTCCACACGACTCAGACCCCCGAGTTCCTCGGACTTGGCCAGACCACCAAGGTAATGCCCCAATCTGACTCGGTCGGTGACATCATCATCAGAGTACTGGACACCGGCGTCTAGCCCTAGAGCAAGAGCTTCGATGACACCGAATTCAGACTATTTCCGTGACAGCGTGGTGATGGGAGCTTTCTTAGCGATGGAGAAGGGAATCTTAATCTCGTGTTCTACTGGAAACGCAGGCCCCAACGCTCATAGCTTGTCGAACTCGGCTTCATAGATCACAACCGTGGGAGCAGGCACACTAGATTGAGATTTCCCCTCTTCCGTCAGCCTCGGTAATGGTAAAAAAAAAACTTCTCCGGTGTTTCGCTTTACCGCGGCTGTAAACACGGAAATTCCTGCGATGAACGAGACAAGAACACGTGTACAAAATAATATTTGTATTGATGATTTAGGGGTTACAATCTCTTCTACAAATTTAGCCTCTGATTCTATCTTTGTAATGGGTGGATTTGATGTTGTTGGTCCAAAGGGCCGTCGGGGCTTGATCTTGGGATAAACAGTTGTGCGGATTTGTTGACGTCGTTGATCCAAAGGGCTGTCGGGGCTTGATCTAGGGATGAACGAATGATGAATGATGGACACTTTCTTCAAGGGCCGTCGGGGCTTGATCTTGAATTAGTGGAAGTTCTTCAAGGGCCGTTGGGGCTTGATTTTGAATGAGGATTTGACGAAGAACGAAGAGAGCTTTCTTAGTCCTCCGGGATTTGCTTGGGAGCTTTGGAGTTTCAAAGCTTCAAGGTTGTGGTGTGAGGTGAATTGGTTATGAATTGGTGTCCCCCAAAATGAATGCCTTGGCCTCCTATTTATAGAATTCCAAAACTTGATTTTTTGGATTTAAATAATCAGATGAAATAAATCATTTTTACCAGGTGTTGACACGTGTCCTGTTTGATGACTTTTCCGATTTATTTTAATTTTTCGTTTAGTCACATGCTATGTGTAAAATTTATGTGACACATGAACGTTGAAATTTAAATTATTGATCAACATTTATTTCATCAAAATTTCGATGTCTACAAATGCCCCCACTTTAAGGCGCGTCGTATACATGTGCTTGTCACGTGTAGAAGATGCGTTTTGAAGTCCCTTACTGCAGATGTCGATCCGAAGGTCGTTGAGGCTTGATCTTGAACTGGGTTGGTAATTTCTTCAAGGGCCATTAAGGCTTGATCTTGAATTTGGCTGGAAGATTTTATAGTTTCCTCCAATTGTTGATTTTCCACAGGCTTAATCTTGAACTGGATTGGAGGGTTTTCTGGTTTCCTCCAAAGGACTTTCCACAGACTTAATCTTGAACTGGATTTGATTCAAGGGTGGTAGACACTTGATCTTGAATCGGACTTGTGATTTCTTTAAGGGCCGTTGATGCTTCATCTCGAACTTAAACATGACCACGAGCAGTTTCAGGACATGCATGCTTTGAAAGATCAAGGAAGTTCGCAGCATTTTCATATGAACCCTAAGCAGTTTGGTCAACGATATGATCTTCAAGATTGATGGGCTCTTCTTCCAGTTGGTGACTTGATCTTTAAGGATTATTGAGACTTTGCTCTTCGGGGATAGTGCCAGCAAAAGGTTGTTGAAGCTTCTCGAGCTCTTTGATTATAGCAACGATGGCAGGCTTGGATTTAACTTAGACTCCTCTATTTGGATTATGCAGTTCTACCGAGAAGGGTGTTCTGCCATAATGATTTGTTCCGGCTCATCGTGCTGCGTTTTTCTTTACTTGTTTCTTTCGCCTAACCGAAGTGGTGCGTAACCTTTTGCCTTTAAATGGTCATTCAGAGCATCACTTTTCAGCCACTCATCCATGCTTGGCAGCTTCAGTGTAAAGAGCAAACACCATATCAACTGTTTTGAAATATTTGCTGAGGAAATTCGAGATCCGTCAACAGTTGAAGATGAGCACTCGAGAGCAACGCTAGGTAAGCAACCAGGCAAAGGTTCCGGGCAATCAGTTCCTGATCGGATGTTTAATTTCAGGTTCCGACTGATTGCTTCCTTTCTCCTTGTTCTGCAGGCAAGAGTAAGGGCAAGGGAAATAATAGGGGAAAAGCATGATATGAGATACCTTTGCTTTCGACCCTTATGATATGAGATACTTTTGTTTTTGAAGAAGTAGCGGATGATCAGCACATGTATTTGTTGAGCTTGTCTCCACATGCTTTGATGCATCATTTTCACTTGCCTCTTCTGTTCTCCAGGCAGATGTGGTATCTTCTCTAGAAGTATAAGATGTTGAGATAATGGGTACTTCGAGAGCAGTGCTAGGTGAGCAATCAGGAAAGGTTCCAAGCAGTCGGTTCCTTACCAGGAGCTTGAGTGGAGGTTCCGACATATTGCTTTCTTTACCCTTGTCTTCGCAGTGAAGAGGGAGGACAAAGAAAAGGATATGGAGAAAGCATGCTATGAGATACTCTTGCTCTCAACCCCAGTGATATGAGATACCTTTGCTCCGGTGTGACTTGGTTGAAGAGGCGTTTCCAGGGAGGAAGAAAACTGAGTATGTTGAGAGGTTTTAGTTGGAGATGTATTCCTGGCAAGGAAGAAGAGTCAGGCGTTTGTATTTTCAGGGAGGAAGAAAACTAAGTTTTGGTTGCAGATGCATTCGGCAAGGAAGAAGAGTCAGGCTGGATGTGTGCCTTGCTATAGAGGATGGAGGTCGAATTATATGGTGAGTTTCCAATAGCAAGTGGCTGGGTGAACGTGGCCTTGTCACCCATGCTTGTCGGCCAAAAGTCGGGTAGGTGGGAATAATGGACTCCACACGTTTTCAACTTTGTCAGTGATCTCTGGCAAAGTTGCACGTGATAGCCAAAAACTGAAACTGCGTCTTAAAAGTGTTGACCGATTTTACGCAGGAAAATCCGGGTTTTGAAGAGTGGCGTCTCTTCGATTTTTTTTATTTTTTTTTTATTTTTGAACAAGTGGTTGTGTTGCCTCTTCTTTTTAAAGAGGTGTCAATTGCATTCAACATGCACATTTTGAAGATTGCCCGCCTTTGAAAATGTCTTTGCTGTATTTCTGAGATTTTACTCACTTCAACCCTTTTCTTTTACCATCTTTTTGGAAATGGCTAACCCGTCTAACATTTGCTTAGATTTAAGTCTCAGCAGTGACATAGGTGCACCGCGTCAGGGTAATGTATGGCGCCCGTCCTTCTTATCTTTTAATGGCCCTCTTACAGTTGAAGACTCTGTGATGAAGGATGCAGCAACGGCTACGGTTGTAGCTAAGAACCTCATCACTCCTAGAGATAATAGGATACTTTCACAACGGTCCGATGAGTTAGCTGTTCAAGAGTCCCAGGCTCTCAGTGTCCAGTGTGCGAACTCTGTTTCCAACATGGGCCAACGCTTACTTGTTCGAACTCGCCAAGTTGAATCATTGACAGCTGAGATGGCAGCTCTCAATCAAGTGATCAGACAGCTCAAGCACGAGAATAGAGAGTTGCATGTGCTTGCAAATAATTATTCGACGATCATGAAGAGGAAGCTTGATCAGTTGCTGGACTTCGAAGGTCGGATTCAAAGTGACAATCAGAGATTTGTGGATGTATTCCAGAGGCACCTTTTGCCTTCGTCATCTGGAGTTCGACCAAGTATTGAGGCTCCAAATAATCCATCTCCAGTGCCTCCCTCTTCTAGGGTTCCGCCGAGTACTAAGGCTTCAAGTACTGAGACTTCACATAAGTGACATTTGTGAAGGCTCCCTTTTTTTTTTTTTTTTGCTTTTCTTTTCCTTTTTTTTATTTTTTTTTTAATTTTTTTAATTTATTTTTTAGATGGTGCCTACTGCACTATTCTTTCACCCCTTTTTTTTTTAGACGAAAACTTTCTTCCTTTCAATCATTCTGTCTCCACCACCCTTTTCACTTTTTTTTTTATTTTTTAGATGGTGCCTGATGCACACCATTCTTTCACCCTTTTTTTTAGACGGAAAACTTTCTTCCTTTCAATCATTCTGTCTCCACCACCCTTTTCACTTTTTTTTTTTTTTGACTTGCTAACAGTAGCTTGCACTTTCTTTTGTGTGTACATAATCATATTTTCATAGTGCACCATCCCATCACCTCTCATTTTGGTTTTCTTTCCTAGGCACGGGTGGTCGTTTGCACAGTTTGCACAGTCACGGACCTGCGTTTTGAATAGCCACCGCATTTCATTTGCTTCTCCGAGGACCTTTATATATATATATATATGGGATTGCTCCTTTGCTTGTACACTCATTACACAGCTTCAGCCACTGCGTTGCTTGCTACCTTGCATCGCCACTACACCATTGTCCAGCAATCCTGCGCTGCTGCTTTTACTTGGTGAGTCACTTGAGTATATATATACGGAAAGCTGCTGTTGTAGTTTGCTTTATCACCATGCATACATATATATATGTAATATAATGTGCTTTGCCCTCTGCAATTCCTTCATGCTGCTTTTACTTGGTGAGTCCTTTGTGTGTGTATATATATATATATATATATATATGTCTTTTGAGCCGTGCATACCATTTCCATCTTTTGAGCCATGCATATATGTGTATATATATTTGTCCCATCACCATCACCATTTGCGTCTTTTCAAACCATATATATATATATATATAGTATGGAAGTTGATCGTCCCGTGATCATCTCCATTTGTGTCCTTACATATATATGTGGAAGTTGATCGTCTTGTCACCATCTCCATTCTGTGCACTTGTCCCATCACCAAACCGTGCACACATATGTCTATATATATATATAACATAATATAATGTGTTTTTTTTTACGCACAATTTGTGTGTCCCCACTGATGGATTTCTTTGTTTGTAATGTCAGGAATCTTTAATCTTGAGAAGGCAGAGCTTGACGCCAGGATCTTCGCGAAGCTTTTAGAGCCGTGGTAGCAGGCCGTGGGTGTGCTTGTGTAAGAGACTGCAACGAGGTTTCGCTGTTTAGTGCCTTTTGACCACAATTTTCCCTCGGTGGCGAGCTGCCGTGTGGTGCTGTGCAAAAGCCTGCAGCGGGGCTTCGCTGCGTAATGCCTTTTGGTCACAATTCTTTCTTGGTGGTGACGTCGACGTGGGGTGCAAGAAACTGCTTGCGTAATCGCTGCGGGTTTGCATAGTGCGATTGCGTAGCATTTTGGTTTCCTTTGCCACTGTAGCGTGCCTTGAAGGACCATCATGTAGCTGCCATCTTTGTCGTGCTGCTCAAGTTTTGTGGCTGATTTGCGGTCATGGTATTTTTCAAATGTTTTAGGTGAAGGAAATATTGTGAAAAACATGTTCATTTGAGCAACATCTATAGCATGCAATTAACAATTAAAAGGCGGAATCATGCTTGCATGCACTCAAAAACAAAACATTAACCATAAAATTCAAAGCCTAGTAGATTGGTGAACCTTGACTCAACTTAAAACAACATTTGTTAGTTGAGAAATTATACCTTTGTAGATTCCTCTTTGCATAAGCAAGGGCTAATCACCCAAAGAGAGGGCCTTCATTCCTTGCATCTTAGATCTATGGATTTGGATGGATGAAATGGTTCTCCAAGTTCCCAAAATTGAGAACCTCTAAGTCTCTTCACCAAGGTTAGATTGGAGAAGAAATGAGTGACCTTGGAGTAGTAGGATTGCTAGCTAAACCCTCCAAGGAGGCCGGCCACTTTAGAGAGAAATGAGAGCTTATGTTCTCATCCTTTCCCAAAAGAAAACCCTAAATGAATTTTGGCTATAAAGTCATATTTATACCTTTATTCATTGCAGTGGCAAACTTGTAATTAAGTCCAAAACCCACTCCTTTAACAAAATGGCCGGCCATAGGGTTTCATTGGGCTTTTAAGGCCTTTGTGAATTATTTGTCATTAAGTTGTCATACAACTTAAGTCAATGGGCTTGACGTTCGAAGCCCATTGGGCCTTGAGGCCCAAAACTAACCCGTGGTCTTTTAACGAACTTGATTCGTTTGATTAATTAACATATTAATTAATCCTTGCCATAAATAATTAAACCATTTAATTATTCTTACTCATCTCCATTGTTTCTTCAATCTATGCCTTACACGGTGTACGATCCATTAGGTTCCTTTTAGCGAGGCAGTGGGCGATTAAAACTCTTTCAAATCGATTATGAATTGAAACTTACTTTCAATTCTCCCTTTAGTAATTATACACGTTTAGGGCTTCCACAAACCATGAGTGACACCTAGCAGCATATGATGGTTACCCAAGCTAATCAGAAGAGGTGGAGAACCTATTCAGTTTAGGATTACAAATGCAATACGGTCTTTCTCTAATACAATACTCTTAACCACATTGTTTGGTTTGATAGTTTATTCATGTCTACTATCCAATGTGATTCGTGTGCTTATATGATTACCTTGAATGTGATTTGGAACGACTTTCTAAATCTCATTCATACTCTAGCCAGAGATTCTTAATCATATCATAGAGTATTCTCCCCCAAACGGTTTGAAGGTTAGAGATCCCTTGTTGCGCATTCACTTGCCTCCATGGCTAAGTGGCTTAACCCCGACGATGCCGTGGACACCCGCCTGATGGAGTGACTTTGACATAATCAAAGATCAAGGACTTAACCACAAAACAACTATGATGCCTCAGGTCAAAGGACTACTTTACATTATCCCAACCATGAGTTCTTATATGACATGAGTATGAGAACTCCTCGTTGATCGTGTTCAGTGGACTCATTCATTATTGAGCACCTACATGCTTGTCTTGATGTCACACACACCAATGACTCGAGACTAGTCACTCTCCCTGAGAGAAGACACAGCACGTACTGATCTTAACGGACTGTCAATGCCCAATTGGCAATCCTATAATCAGGAACGTTTAGGATGTGTCTACGAAAGAATGGTCTCATGAATCTAACTTCTTTAGATCGCATTCTCCCAATCACATATTCCTTGGACTTATCGTTTAGGCGTATAACATTTATATGAGACGGTTCAAACAATAATCTTTGCCCTTGATATTAAACTAGATTAGTTTAACATGTGAAATGTCCGTAAAGTATCATCATATGATTGGTTTTAGGGCACATTTCCAACATTAGGAACAACACCATCACCATTCTTGCGAAGGAAGGCGATTCACAATATGAGGGAACAACGTTGAAGCTTTACCCGCCACTAACTGGTCTTAAGGCGCTTGTTTTTCTCGTGAAAGACAATTCCATGCATATTAAGTCGTGGTCTTCTGAAGTATCTTGGGAGGTGGTAGACGCTGTTTAACCAAATACGAAGAAAAAGGCGTGCACATTGAGGGTTCTTATTTTGAATCATTCGCACCATGCTCGTGACCATCATCCGGCCTCGTTTAAGCTTCTTGGTGATCACATTTGTAGCGGAGCCATGGCTTGGAATGGTACCTTGTCGACTACTGGAGAAGCCGTCTTTGATAAGTTTTATTGGGAGTGGCTTGAAGATGTCTTAAGCCGATTTAAAGATGTGCTTACTAAAGTGGGCCTTTACCACGCTGTGTACGCATCTTTGTTTAGTTATGATCATCATCCTTCCATCTTTTGGTCGTTCTTTGAGCATTGGTGTTCAGCGACCAACACACTTCACACGGCGCAAGGGGAGATGTCAATTTCACTCTGGGATCTTCAAAGGATAGGAGGCTTGTCGATCCATGGTAAGTTTTATGATGAGGTCGTTCCCAGCGCGGAGGAACTTTCTCTTTGCAATAGCCAAGGATTGCCTGCGAGTTGCCGCTATTTGTTTTGGGTGTATCACAAGCTTTTCCAGGATGCTCAAGGTAAATCGGGCGTGAGGATTTCCTCATGGATCTAATTTTGGTACTGGGAGGCCATGAGGTATAAGAAGTCTTCGAAGAAAAGTTATCGTAACAAGACCACTAGGCCAAAAGGAGACTCAGACCCGTCCGGTGTTATTGGCTCAACCAGGCGCCGTTCTTCTGACAAGTTGAGAGCGTTTAAGGATCTTGGCATAGTATCAGAGTATGTGGATGAGTCTTACCTAGCTGCTTTCTTATCTTGTTGGCTTTGTAAGTTTGTTTTCCCGACAGGCGACGTCAACTTAGTTCGTCCTGGAGTTTTCAAAATTGCTAGCAAGATGGCTGCAGGTGAGTCTTTTAGCCTTGCTATTCCAGTTTTAGCCAACATTTACAATGGCTTGAGCATTGTTTCGAACTCGACAAACACTGAAGATCGTGCTGCGGTGCTTCCTTACCACTATGTGTATGGTTGGTTGGGTGAATATTTTAGCACTCACTTTTCTTTGACGACTTTAGACAAGTCAATGCATTCTTTATCGACTGCAGCCAAGATGAGGCCTTTGATGACGAAGTATTCTGGCGTGCTCTCCGCGAAGAGCCTTGATGATTTGTAGGCACGAATGCTATTTAAAAGTTGTGAAGATTTGAAGATGGACCCCTTAGCGAGAGTTGGCTCGGTACGGCGAGGCATCGTAGACAATTCGCATCTCCGCTCGTCAGACTTGTCTTATCTTATAAGTCTTCATTCGGGGTTTGTTTCTTTGCGGCAAGAAGACCGATGCATTGTTTAGCCATATAGTCCCCACCGTTTCAGCAGGCAATTTGGTTTTGTCCAAAACTTGCCAGGCAAGCTGAAGGAAAATAACTAATTAGCATCCTTGCAAGCCATGTATATGCATTGGGAGTCTTGTACTCATGCATGTACAAATGTTGTTATCACGCTGCCAGCCAATGATGAGTTTAAGAGTAATCCAGTGACTAGCGTTTATGCTCGTTGGTGGTCAAAGGTATATTATAAGAACTTGGGGATGGCAAGTGGTACCAATTCTTCTCACTCGGGCAATGATATGTCGAGAGAGGGCTGTCATGTGGTTCCTATGCAAGTGGTAACTCTTGATTGCACCAGTGCGGCTCCCTTACAAGATAGACCTGTAGCTTTAGCTCCTCAACGCCTATGCTTGTCTCCTCGACATCCGGATGCTTCTGAAGAGGCGGGAGATGAAGTTGACTCGCATGAAGATGGATTTATTTTGCAACAGCGTCAACAAGTTTCAAACAAGCAACCACTTGAGGATGCTCAGGTTGACAGCGATGTCAATTTTCGTCATAAGAAGAAAGAAGTGTTTAGACCTCCTCTACTCGATGACCGTGTGCCATTTGAGAGAGATGTATGTACTTCATTTTCTGTCGTGATTTCTTATGCTTTCATCATTTTGGCTTTCGTTTCTAACATCTTTCTTTGTCTTCTTTAGGTTGGGCCTTCTTGTTCTTTTGATTTGGCAACTGCAGATGTTTATTCCTATATGGAGATGCTATTTGCGGGTGAACTACCTACAGATAGGGAGATCGGGGATCCGCCTGGTGCAGAGCTTGTTCCAAATCCGCCGAACTTCTCAAGTTTGTCATGTGTAGGTAAAGGTATGCAAGAACCCGTCATGCGTCCAACACATTTGCCAGCTAGCTCTGAGATCTCTTTGAGAGGGCCGAACCTTAGCGGTACTGAGTAAGTCATCCATCGCATCAGTCTTAGTGCGGCAATGGATATCAATAGCCATATAGAGAAGAGGATTTCTAAGTGCCCGTTGAAAGACCTTACGTTGCTCAATGAGGATTTGTCGAAGCTTGTTTCTGTGATTGACAACCTTAATGTTGATTCTTCATCCTTGAAGATCAAGATTACCAAACTTATGGTCGCCTTGACTGAGTATTCTTCCTTGCGTGCTATTTCCTTGGAGAAGTTAAGTCCAGATGTTAGAGCTCATCAGTTAGCAACAATAAACTCGTCACTGGCTCAAGTCCAGTCTTCTCAGCAAGCTGCTTCGGGAGATTATCAAGTTACAGAGACTTCTTTCACTTATGTCCAGGTGCGTCTAGATGCGTTGGCGAGAGAGCGAGAGCATTTGGTAATCGAAGCATCGCAACTTGAAAGTGTTCTCGCGGAGCAGGGAACTACACTTTCTCAGTACCAGGAGGAGATTTGGCGCCTAAAACGAGAGAAATGCATGACTATGGAGTTGCCCATCTTGTCTCCCACCGAGGAAGAGACTTTGAAGACTTTGGAAAGCTTGCTTGAAGATCGTCTTCGTAGTTTTGGGAACATAGTTTTCAAGTAATATCTTCTGTTTTTTTTTTTTTTTTTTTTTTTTTGTAATAAGGCTTTTGGAGCCGACTCCTTCTTTCAAAGAAATAAAGTATTTACATTCTTGAATTTGCTTTTCATTCTTCAAAGTGTTTTTTTTTTAGATGGTGTGACTGTACTTGAAGTTTTGACGTTTCAAGTTGCCTACGTACCCTCTGTTGAGGAAAGATTAAATCATAACGTAGTTCAAATGCATTTTTTTTTTGTATGATGATTTTGCCGTACACAGTTTATGCTCTTGCGGGCCAGGAGCTTTGGTTGTCACCTTTTAGGGGTAGTAGCGCTTCAAGAATCTTCCATTGATAGGGCCAATCTTTAAGCCGTCTTCTGCCATGATTAAGTAGGCGCCGTTGGTGTAGACCTCCTGTATTACGTATGGTCCATCCCACTTTGATGTGAACTTGCTTTTCGTCTTGTGAGTTGTGATGATAGGCCTACGCAATGCGAGGACGAGATCTCTAGTTTGGAAAGACCTTGGGCGGACCTTCTTGTTGAATACCTTGGATAGCCGTGCTTGGTAGCATTCCAAGTGTTGTTGAGCTTCGAGCCTTCTTTCATCGAGTGCTTCCAACTCTTGAAGGCGCAACTTTGCATTCTCTTCATCAGTCAAGCCTTCTTGTATAGCCATTCTCAGTGAGGGGATTTGACTTTCGAGCGGTAGAACAGCTTCCACGCCATATACAAGAGAATAAGGCGTAGCTTGGGTAGGAGTCCTATGTGTCGTCCGATATGCCCAAAGTGCTTTGCTTATTCTTTCATGCCAGTCTCTCTTTATTTGGCCGATTACCTTCTTTAAGAGATTGCACAATGTTTTGTTGAATGTCTCTGCAAGACCGTTGGCCGGGGCATGATACATGGAAGACTTGTGCTGCTTGAACTTGTATTTCTCACATAGCTCATCCACGAGTCGGTTGGAGAATTGCTTTCTGTTGTCAGTGATGATGTAGCGAGGCATCCCATATCGGTGGATGATGTGCTCCTTGATGAAACGGACGACAGTTTCCTTCTTTACTTCCCTTAGGGGTATGGCTTCAGCCCACTTGGAGAAGTAATCTGTTGCAGCTAGGATGTAAACTTCTCTTGCAGATGACTTCGGAGTAATTGGTCCTACGACGTCCAATCCCTATGCATCGAATGGCCATGAAGCAGCTGTAGGGTGTAATGGCTCATGTGGTTGGTGTATGAAGTTGGCGTGGAATTGGTAGGCTTGGCACCTTTTGGCATGTTCCAGGTAATCCTTCATCGTGCTTGGCCAGTAGTAACCCATTCTTTTGAGCTGGAAATGTAGCTTTAGTCCAGATTGATGCGCCCCACATACGCCTGAGTGTGCTTATTCCATGGCTTGATTAACTTCTTCCTCACCTAGGCATCTCAGAAGTACTCATTCGAAAGAGCGTCGGTAGAGTGTTTCTTTGTAATAGAGAAAACGAGGTGCTCGTCGACGTATTTCAGAGCGGTGTCTAGGATCGTCTGGAAGTTTTCCATGCTCTAAGTAATCGATCAGCGGTTGTCTCCACTCTTCAACATCGACTGGAAGTACTGAGATGACATTTGTATCATCCAGTAGCATTTCAGTGACGAGGGGGATCACCCATCTTTGGCAGACTGGCACGTCTGTAGCTTCGTCTTCTCCTAATGTCATGCTTGAGGCTAGGTTGGCAAGAGCATCTGCTATTTGATTTTCTTTTCTTGGCACATGTTCTAGTGTCACAGTCTCAAACTGTTGTAGCAGTTGAGTTGCCAGCCGGAAGTATAGGATGAGATCATCTTTCCTCACCTCATATTCAGTTAAGAGTTGATTGATTATGAGCTTGGAGTCTCCAAATACCTCAAGGGCTGTGATTCCCATGTTGATCGCCATTTGGAGTCCGATGATCAGTGCTTGGTACTCAGCGACGTTGTTGGAGCATAATTCGCTTAGTTGAAAGGAATAAGGTAATATCTGCCTTTGTGGCGACATGAATACTACTCCTGCCCCTGCTCCGTCTGCTCGTGTAGATCCGTCGAAGAACATCGTCCATGTTGGGAAGATGTCGATGTAGAACACTTCCTCGTCAGGTAAGTCGTCTGAGATTTTCCAATTAGCTGGGATTGGGTGATCGGCAAAAAAGTTTTCTAGTGCTTGTCCCTTTACGGCTTTAGCTGGGACGTAGATGATCTCATATTGGTTAAGCAGCAGCGCCCATTTAGCGAGTCGCCCTGTCAAGACTGGTTTGGACATGACGTATTTGACCGGGTCAGCTTTAGCAACCAAGTGGATGGTGTAAGCATGCATGTAATGCCTAAGTTTCTAGATGGCGAACACTAAGGCAAGGCACATCTTTTCTATTGGGGAATAGTTCAACTCGACGCCGGTAAGGGTTCGGCTGAGGTAGTAGAGCGCTCCTTCTTTCTGGGATTCATTCTCTTGTGCCAAGAGTGCTCCAACTAAACTTTCCTGAGCGGCGATGTACAATATGAGTGGTTTCCCGGGCACAGGTGCCCCCAAGACAGGTGGACTTGACAAATACTTTTTTATGCTTTCAAAAGCATTGTGGCATGCTTCGTCCCATACAAACGGAACATCCTTCTTCATGAGTCAGCTGAACAGTTGACAACGCCCTGCAAGGTTAGAGATGAAGCGTCTGATGAAGGCTAGTCGTCTTTGTAGACTTTTTAGCTCGTGCAGGTTTCTTGGCTCAAGCATGCTTTGAATGGCCTTGATTTTTTATTGGTCCACTTCAATACCACGATGCTTGACAATGAAGCCGAGGAACTTTCCGGAGGTGACGCCAAACGCACATTTTAACGGGTTCATCTTGAGGTTGTATTTTGGCAGCCTTTCGAACACTACTCGCAATTCTTTCAAGTGATCTGATTTTTTCTTTGTTTTGACCACCACATCGTCCACATAACATTTTACGTTCTTGTGTAGCATGTCATTGAAGATTTTCTGCATTACGCGTTGATATGTAGCCCCAGCATTCTTTAGACCAAAGGGCATCACCTTGTAACAGTAGATACCTTTTGGAGTGCGGAATGCTGTTAGTTCCTCGTCTTTGAGAGCCATACAAATTTGATTGTATCCAGAAGAGCCGTCCATGAATGACAGTGCCTCGTGGCCAGTGGTTGCGTCCACCATGATTTCGATGATTGGCAATAGGAAGTCATCATTCGGGCAAGCGTTGTTGAGGTCCCGGAAGTCTACGCAAACACGTATTTGTCCAGATTTCTTAAAGACGATGACGATGTTGGAGATCCATTTGGGGTATTGCACCTCTCGAATGAATCCTGCTTCGATTAGCTTGTCAATCTCTGCCTCGATTTATGGAATGAGCTCGGATCGATAACGCCTTTGAGTTTGCTTTATCGGTCGCGTTCCAGGCTTGACTGCAAGATGATGCACAACAATAACAGGGTCAAGGTCGGGCATTTCTTTGTAAGTCCAAGCAAAGACGTCTTTGTACTCTGATAGCAGTTGGTAGTACTCCTCTATCTCGTCTACTCTTAGCAGTGCACTTACAAAGATAGGTTTTTGCTCTTCTTTTGTGCCCAAGTTGAGCTCCTTGAGATCATCAACCTTGGCTTGCCCTATCCTTAAGTTGTGATGGTGCAACAATGACATCTTCTTCGAGGATCTCGTCTTCTTTGCCTTCTTAGATCGTGATGTGGAAGACATCTTGGACTTCCTCTTTAGTGTCGTCCTCTTGGGCTTGTTGGTATGAAGATTGTCCAGTATGGATGATGGTGCGCCTTTTTACTATCAGTGGTCCATTTGCGTCAACCTCTAAGATTGCTTGACGCTTCATCCTTGAAGGAATTGAGCTTTGAATATCGCCTTTTTCTGCTAGCCTGTCGAGCTTTTCTTCCTTTGACGTTGTTTCCCTATTTCCAGAAAACTTCCTGTTGTCTTCAAGTCTTTCCAAAGCTGACTGACGAGGAGGAGAGCTAGCCTTGTTGCTTTGCTTCTTAGGTTTTGACAACCTTTCAAAAACAGAGCTTCGGGATGTTGGCCTGTTAAGCCTCTTGAAGACGGAGGTTCTGTTTTGACCACCAATGTGATCAAGGGCTGACGTTCTGGGTCTTGAACAATTCGTCCTATTGAAGACTGGCATTCAAAGGGCGGATTTAGGCTCCTCTCGATCTTGTTCAATGCTCACGCTGATATGTTGAGTGCTAGCATTTTTCGTTTTGCTTGAAATCTTCACGGGTGCATTTGGTGTGAAGGCAAGTCCAGCTTTGTTGTTGTTAACTCCGTAACCATGCTTCTTCAACTTCTTTTGAGTCAGTGAAGTCACGTTCTTTATTGTTGACGGTGTTTGAAACCTTTTTTCCAGGATTCGAAGAAGAAGCGAAGTCGTACCCAGCTTTTGACATGAGTTTGTAGGTGTTTGGATCAAAACCTTATTCGGTCCTCTTGGTTGGGAGAAAGCTTGGTTCCACCCCCTTTGGTAGAGCTTTTACGAAGCCTTGTGGTAATCTTACAACCTTAGCGTTGCTTAGCTGTGTCAGAGGTAAAACTGCATTCCTCTTGAGCAACTTTACATTATCCATGTACCGTTGTGCATCGGCTTTGCTTGCTTCAGTTTCGAACGGGGATTGACCATTCTTTCTTCTTGACATCGAGATGTATCGGAAAACCAGTGTGTTTAGTCCATTTGAGGGTGTCCTACTCCCTTTGGTTGTTGCAGGTTTAGCAAGCTCATCATCGTTCTTGCTTGAAGACGACATGGCTTCTTCTTCTTGCTTCTTGGGCATGGCTTGCCACTCCTGCTTTTTAGGTGTTGCTTTACCCGTGGATTTGATCTCTTTTGGAAAAGCTTCGGGCACCATGTCTTCATCCATGTAGAACTTGGCGTCTGCGAAATGTGATTCGGCTTCGGTGAATGGTTTGGTGTCGCTATAGATCACCTTCACTCATTCTCGGTAGAATTTCAAGCATTGGTGAAGGGTGGACGGTACTACTCCATTTGAATGGATCCAAAGCCTTCCTAAAAGCAAGCCGTAGGAAATTCTTGCATCAATCACGTGGAATATCGTGCTTGACTTGAATTCACCAATAGTCATCTCCATCGGATCATGCCCATCGCTTTTTGTCCTCCTTGATTAAAACCTTGGATTAGTAGACGACTTAGGGACAGTTCATCTGCCTTGATGCCGATTATAGTCATTGTTGACTTTGGCATGATGTTTATGGCTGATCCACCATCCATAAGCATGCGGTTGACTTTGTGCTCCCTTACGTACCCCGAGACGAAGAGAGGACGGTTGTGAGGCTTGGATCCTAACAGCAAGTCTTCGTCGGTGAAATGGATTGCGTTCTCGATAGTACAACATGTGGCACATTCATGTGGCCGAAGCTTCAAGCCTTCATTCTTGCTTTCTTGCACTTCGTGGTCATTGGGACTTTCCAAGACCGCTGCTAATGCTCTTCGCATCTTCTTTGGCAATCGTAGCGCTTCCTCAATGCTAAAGTGTGTTGGCAGACCTTTCTCGAGTGTGAGAGTTTTTTCTCCCTCAGTGGTGATATCTTTTCCTTTTGAAGGTTCTTCATTTCTACTTCGACCATGTGGCATGCAGCGATAGTGCACTGTTGGAAGAAGTCATTCGGGAAGTACTGGTACAAAGAGACAGGAATGCGTGGCTCTTGCTCCATAGGTTCCCCAGCATACGTTGGCTTATCAACTTTTACGTTTCTTTTGGGCTTCTTACTGTTGCGGCGACGGTGCTTTCTCACTTGTTCCACCTTTTGTCTTGTGGCTTGTGGTTTTGGTTTCCTTGTTTTTTTGTAGGTCACCAATGTCAATCCTTCTTCATCATCGGTATGTGCATCTTGTTCGTTTACCCCCGGCGATGGTTGCGCAGAAGGTATTGTGCAACTTGAGCATTGATAGGAATGGTCAAGTGTTGCTTGGAGAGGCACGGGATCGAAAGATCCAAATGCAATTGTAGTAGTATGTGTTGCGGCCGTGTCTTTGAGGTCGAGCTCGATTCGCCCTTGTTGTGCTAGCTTCATGATGAGCTCTTTGAGGACGAAGCACTTACCCATAGGATGGCTCACGATTCGATGGTACTTGTAGTATTTAGGATCGTTTATGCGATTCATTTCTTCAGGCCGCTTGCATTCGGGTAGCTCGATTACCTTCTTTTCTAGCAAGTCGTCTAACATTGCATCCATGTCTGAGTCAGGAAAAGGGTATACCTTCTGCTTCAATTCCCTCATGGTGCTTTTGTACCTTTCTTGGGTGCGAGGAGGCTCATTTCTCTTTATCTCCTTTGCTTTGGTTTTGGAGGAGATCTTGATAGGCGCAGAGGCGGTCTTGACGGGCGCAGTGCTGACGGTGAACGCTTCCTTGGGGGGTTTCTTCCCAGTCTTGTCTACATTTTGGGAAAACATCTTATCCTTCTTGAAGTCGGTGATCGGCTCTTTCTTCCCGTGATGGGTAATACTTAGCTCCATGTAGTGGGCACGGGTGGCTAACTTTTCAAATGTCCGTGGTTTGATGCCTTGAAGGATATAGTGTAACCCCCATTGCATGCCTTGGACGCACATCTCGATCGAAGAGATATCCGAGAGCCTGTCCTTGCAGTCGAGGCTTAGATTGCGCCATCGGTTGATGTAGTCCACGATTGGCTCATCCCTCCATTGCTTCGTGCTTGTTAGCTTTAGCATGTTCACGGTGCGGCGGGTGCTGTAGAAGCGGTTGAGGAATTCCTTTTCCAATTAATCCCAACTGTTGATGGATTCAGGCTCTAGGTCCGTGTACCACTCAAAGGCATTTCCTTTCAGTGAGCGTACAAACTGCTTAGCGAGGTAATCTCATTCTGTCCCCACGTTGTTGTAAGTCTCAATGAAATGGGCGACGTGTTGCTTCGGGTTTCCCTTTCCATTGAACTGCATGAACTTTGGTGGCTGATAACCCCTTGGCATCTTCAAAGCGTCAATTTTCTTGGAGTAGGGTTTTGAGTATAGTACGGAGTCATGTGAACTTCCTTCGTACTGTGCCTTGATGGTACTGGCGATCATCTCTCGCAATTGTTGGATAGAAAGAGATCCCATGAGTGCTGCTGCTTGGCCTGGCTTCGGCTTCACATCGATTTTCTCCACCGGATGCTCTTCATCCTCGTCGTTTTCCTTCTTTACTGAATCATCCCCTTGCTCGATTTTCACGTCGAGCTTTACATCTATTTGGTTGACGAGTGCGGCTATTTGCTGGTCTTTTTCTTCCACAATCCGTGTTAGCCTTGTGATCGCTTCATTCATATGAGCCAGCTGCTCATCGATTGAAGTCGCTCCAGTAGTCATGACTTGCATGGCTGAGCTGCCGCTTGAATCGACATCGGAAAGAGTGGAACCAGAGTACTTCCTTGGGCTTTCCTTCCTTGGCGCCCTTAGCGAGGCCAGGGTGATCACAGGTTCGTGCCTCGGGTGCTCTTGTTCCTTTGGCAGAGTGGATGTAGGGGTGGAAGAGGCGGCAGAAAGAGCTCTTGCCTTGCTTCGAGTTGTGACGCCCGAAGTGACACCGCCTGCAGTGATGACGCTCTTGTTCCTTGCATTGGCTGCGAGAACAACTTGAGCCTTCTTTGATGCCATTTGTGCTTTTTGCGGATTCAAAGATAGAGATGAGAGGTAGAGATTGTCCCACCGAGCGTGCCAAATTTGTAAACACGGAAATTCCTGCGATGAACGAGACAAGAACACGTGTACAAAATAATATTTGTATTGATGATTTAAGGGTTACAATCTCTTCTACAAATTTAGCCTCTGATTCTATCTTTGTAATGGGTGGACTTGATGTTGTTGGTCCAAAGGGCCGTCGGGGCTTGATCTAGGGATAAACAGTTGTGCGGATTTGTTGACGTCGTTGATCCAAAGGGCCGTCGGGGCTTGATCTAGGAATGAACGAATGATGAATGATGGACACTTTCTTCAAGGGCTGTCGGAGCTTGATCTTGAATTAGTGGAAGTTCTTCAAGGGCCGTTGGGGCTTAATTTTGAATGAGGATTTGACGAAGAACGAATAGAGCTTTCTTGGTCCTCCAGGATTTGCTTGGGAGCTTTGGAGTTTCAAAGCTTCAAGGTTGTGGTGTGAGGTGAATTGGTTATGAATTGGTGTCCCCCAAAATGAATGCCTTGGCCTCCTATTTATAGAATTCCAAAACTTGATTTTTTGGATTTAAATAATCAGATGAAATAAATCATTTTTGCCAGGTGTTGACACGTGTCCTGTTTGATGACTTCTCGATTTATTTTGATTTTTCGTTTAGTCACATGCTATGTGTAAAATTTATGTGACACATGAACGTTGAAATTTTAATTATTGATCAACATTTATTTCACCGAAATTTCGATGTTTACAGCGGCAACTCCAACTCAATGCGGATAGGGATGCCTGGTCAAAGGGTCCCAATTATTAAGCATGAGCTCACAGACGAGTGGTGTCACTGTCAATGGAAACTGCTTGGGATAGGCTGCAACTGATGAATCGGAGCTCTCTCGTCGTACAAGTTTACCCGAAGGTAACTAAATCTTGAGCTCTACTCGGGAAACTACTTGAAGACCTTGATGCTTTAGCTAGAGCCATTACTGTAAAGCACAGCTGAGTCGATTCAAGCAACTTGGACGAGTTATGAAGCGGAGGCGCTGAGTACAGCCGGCGAGTTTTACATTTAGAACTCCATATTTGAACAGGGGAATGATAATGATGTGCTATGGGTCCTCTTTCAGGAAAAAGAAAGAAAAGAAAAAAAATAAGATGTCGTGGAAAAGAGAAAAAGAAAAAGAAAAATGAGGAATGATGGGCACGACCAGGCTATCCAAGAAAAGCAAGTGGAGTTAGCCCTCCAGTTTCGCCAAGAGACAGAGACAAAGACGCAGTGGACAACAAAAGGAAAAGAAAAAAAAAGAAAAGAAAGTGAAAAGAGAAAGCAAAAGGGAAGCACATAGGGACACTGCAAAAGCAAGGAATAAACACCCCACCAAAATGATGTAATTTATTTTTATTTGTCGGAGACATCTGTATAAACTCCATCAAAGGGTACACAAAAAAAAAAAAAGGGCAAAGCCTAAAATAATGGGCTGGAATGTTGTGTGGAGGGCGAAGGTCCATAAGCCCAAAATAGCACCAACCAGGTGATCAAAAGTACGCCCAGTACTCCAAAATTATTCAGCAACCTGCCGCTATTACCACCAACCAGGTGATCAAAAGTACGCCCAGTACTTCAAAAATTATTCAATAACCTGCCGTTATTACCACCAACCAAGTGATCAAAAGTACGCCCAGTACTCTAAAATTATTCGGCAACCTGCTGCTATTACCACCAACCAGATGATGAAATGTACAACCCGTACTCCAATATCATTTGGCAACTAGCCATTCTTGCCACCAACCAGGTGATGAAATGTACAACCCGTACTCTAATATCATTTGGCAACTAGCCATTCATGCCACCAACAAGGTGATGAAATGTACAACCCGTACTCTCCTTCATGCCACTAACCAGGTGATCAAAAGTACGCCCAGTACTCCAAATTATATATGAGCATTACTCATGTCATTCATACATAAACATTCATGAGCATCACTCATGACAATCATACACAAACATTCATGACCATCATTCATGTCAACATTCATGAGCATCACTCATGTTAACATTCATGAGCATCACTCATGACAACATCCATGAGCATCACTCATGTCAATCAGCTTCAAAAGCTTCATTTACAGAGCTCTAGCTTCAAAGCTTCATTTGCAGAGCTTCACCTACAAAGCTTCAGTGCAGGGTATACAAATACCGCCTCCGAACAATCGCCACTTCGGCCCATACATGGATTCAATTTGATGTCTCCAGCCAACAGACTTTATTGACCAAAGACTTGGGGGACTACACTATACACCATATATTAGGCCTCAACTGGGCCTCATGAAAAATACTTGGGGGACTTTAGCCCATTTTTTATGTATTAGGAGCGAGCCCTTATTCTATAAAAGTGACTCCTTCACTTTCATTAGAGAGTACCCATTATTCATGTACTGAGGAGCGAGCCCTTATTTTATAAAAGGGACTTCCTCACCACCATTAGAGAGCATTGCCGCCTACTGAGCAACCGCCTCGCCGTGAGCATCAACTATAGCCCATCATTTATGTATTGAGAAGCGAGCCCTTATTCTATAAAAGGGACCCCCTCACCTTCAAGCGCCACAAACCGAGCCAACCAAGGCAACATAAGCCACAAGCCGAGCAGCCTCGCAACATGTGCTACTTATAGTTGAGCATCATTTCACTTTTAGCACCGCCTCATATCAAGTACCAGTTCAAGACGACATCTAGTTACTTCGGCCCACACATGGACTGAATTTCAAGTCTCCAGCCAAAAGACTCTCTTGACTGAAGACTTGGGGGACTACTATTTATACCATACTTAAGGCCTTTGTATTTAGACCTCGTATAAATGCTCGGGGGACTTAAATGTAATTATGTGATAAAGGAAGGGGCAAATATGTAATAAGTGGGGAGTCCTTAATCTATAAAATGACCCCTCACCCTCACAATTAGAGGAGGCCATTTCTGAGGCCAATTCCTAGGCCTTAAGCTCTCATCCTCTCACATCCCCTCTCACATTACAAATGCTCTCTCTCCCTCAGATAAATACATAATCAGTGTGGACGTAGCCCAAACCTTGGGGTGAACCACGATACATCTTGTGCTATTTACATTTCTAGCAGATTCACGGTCGGATTTACGTTGTACCAAGACCTTCGGTTTTGTGCATCAACAAAAGCAACCTACGTACTCGTCTTCAGCGATTCAGAACTTATGATTAACCAGCTCAATGGGACTTTGCATGAGTTGTACTCTGGTGTCATATAATATGGTCGCCAGCTATTTAGCCGAATCATTTGTAAGCATCATATTTAACCATATCTCTTGAACTCAGAATACTGATGCTGATGAGTTAGCTCAAATAGCCTCCTGAGCACAACTCCTGGGGGGCGAGGTAGGATGGGTCATACTAGTCAATTGGCTTCCATACCCAGCCTTGGTTAATCAACAAGTTCTCAAACCGAACGGCGTAATCCGGACACGGGTTATGTTTTTACCTTTGTTACTTGAACGAGAGACTCCCGTAGACATTTGTGTGGTTGAGACATTGCCAGATGATTGGATAAGATCAATTATACGATACCTTGATAACCTAGTGGCAAGCACAACTGCAAGACAAGGGTCCATGCTACAAATTACGTAGTATATCAGAATGAGTTGTAACGAAATCATACTCTTAGTGACTGATTACCTCTGCAAGACAAGGTACATGCATAGATACTCTTAATGACTGATTACCTCATCAAGTGGGTTGAAGTGAAATTGTACGCCGAGTTAACGTCTAAAGAAGTTTGTAATTTCTTAGAAGAAAACATTGTAACAAGATTCAGCTTTCCATAAACGATTATCACAGACAATGGCACGATTTTTACGACCGATTGGTTTAAAGACTATATAGCAAGTATGAAAATTTGGCTCGAGCTGTCCACACCGTATTACCCACATGCGAATGGGCAGGCCAAAGCAAGCAACAAAGTTTTGATTGGTATTCTAAAAAAAATGGTGAACGAAAGGCTAGTATGTGGCATTTAAGATTAAATGAGGCATTATGGACATATCGAACTTCACTTCGATCAACTACAGGGATGACTTCATATGCCTTGACTTATGGGCATGATGCAATTTTACCAGTCGAGTTAAGTATAAACTCATTGCGAATTATCGAACAAAGTAGTTTGTTTAGCGCCGAATATAGTCAAGCAATGAGGCAAGATTTAGAGGATCTTAAGGAAGCTCGACTCGATGCCTATAATATGTTGGTGGCATAGAAAAATATCATTGAGCGAGCTATAATCAACGAGTAAAACAAAAGAGGCAAAGTGATGCGTAAAATAACTAAACACACAAATTAAACCCTCTTGTTGACAATTGTAGTATATGTATAAGTAGGGATCTTTCTTAAACCGGGGATTAGGAGGGATTGCTAAACACTCTAAACTGACTCAATTAGATAAAACTAAGCTTTAAAACACTTAACTAGACTCAAAAGACTCAAAACAAACTCAAAAGACTCAAAACAAGCTAAAAACACTCAAAACTGCCTAAAAACACAAACTGGGCAGTTTTGAGCTCTAAACACAATTTTGGACGAAATTTGGTTTTCTAATGGCTCAAAACACTTAAAAACATAATCTAAGACAAGTTCTAACTAATATGACTCAAAGAAATAAGGTGGGGTTGATTTTGGACGAAAATAAGTAAATTAAGACAAGAACAATGTAAACAGATTCTTAGACAAAATTAGGTGAATTGATGAGATATGGGGTAACTAGAGGGTTCTTCTCCACACATGACACACTTGCATTCAAATTTGATTTCCAATTGCTTCTTTCAATAAACCATGAACCTCAATGCCCTAGGTTAACTGTGATAGCACTTTTTTAACCTTCAAGTCTTCCTTAAGTTATTGAATTGGATGGGAATGCACATACAACAACTCAAAACATTCTCTAAAAGTCCCTTACGTGAAAAGCACAATAAAGGTACAATCAAAGATCATTAAGCTTCATGAAAACTATAAGCATTGACGAGGCAATTGTTACTATGAAAAGCATGAAACATTTGCCAAGAATTCACTTAACACGATCGTTTATAAGCGACCTTTACTACTTGCAAATATAAGGTTGTAACTAGTAGGTGAAACTTCCTTATATTTTAGCTTCAAATTCCTGCATGAAAACTAAGTTGGCCACCTTAATCAACACACAAAAATAAGTTATCAATCAAACGGTTAAGCAAATTGAATTCACAATTCATGAAGTAACAATTGGAAGTAATCAGTTCATCTTGCAAGTATAATCATGGTATTGAATAGCCCCCTAGCCAAATAGGCTTAGTTCCTCATGTTCACAAAACAAAGGAAAACAGATTTATACATTGTAAACATAAGAAGAGAACACCTAAATTCTCCAACGATTCAATGTTGAACAGCTAGAACCTTCAAGCACCTCTTCTTCCTCTCCTTTGCTGCAGCACAAGGGTTGGTGGTGAGTTTAGGGAGTTATGGATGGTGTAGAATGATGGGTTTATGGTTGGGTTAGATGTATGGGACGGAAAGGGATGTTTTTGGGGAAAAACTAGGGTGAATGGTGAAGGAAGGGTGCGGCAGAGTGTATGGAATGATTTCTGGCGTGAATGGGTGAGTGAATGGATGGATTGTGGCTGCAAAAAGGAGGTTTATTTAAAGGATTTCAGGAATTAAAACCCTAGGTTATTTAGGTAAATAGAAATTAAGTTATAAGCTTCTAGAAATAGGAAATCAAACCAGAAACTTAAAGGAGATTGACTAAAAGGTGCGGCAAGGGCATAAAACACAAAAGGAATGTGTTTTAATGCAAGGAAATAGGAAAGAACCCTCTCCCTTGCACGGCAAGGAAGAGGAAAGGTCAAGGGAGGTGCGGCAAAGGTCCATAAGGGTTCTAGGGCCTTTGTTTTGTGTCCTAGAATGCATATGAAGTCTTCAAAGTGGCTGGAACATAAGGACTTTTTAGAATTAGGAAAGGTCAAACCAAAATAAGAAACCTTGGCTTAACTTTCCTACTTCAAGTAGGAATCCTTGTTGGAGTAGGAATCCTCATGTGAGTAGGAATCCATCTTCAATTAGGAATCCTTCGTTGATTAGGAATCCAAACTTCTTCAAATCTTCAATTACGTCCATTCCTTTTGCTCCAAGCTTGTGATAATCATTCCAAGCCCAATTTTCTCCAAAAGGCACCAAATTGCATCCTTTGCCCTTAGAATCTGAAAACACACAAAAGTGACTTTAAACACTAAAATAACTAAGGAAACACAACGTAAATGCACGAGAACAAGCCAATTAAGTCGCATAAATATGCTCCTATCACAAAGGTGACTTGGTCTGGCAAACAGTGTTGCCAGTTGGGATCAAGGATCCGAAGTTTGGAAAATTGTCACCGAATTAGAAAGGACTGTTTATCGTTCATAAGGTTCTCGGCAAGGGGGCATACCATCTCAAGGATCGAACTGGGTTAATACACAAGTTGCCAATCAATGAGAAGTTCTTAAAAAAGTATTATATGGTTACTTGGGAGCATGGTCTAAAATATCCATAATATCCTGATATTTCCATCGAAATTTCCGTGTTTTTGGACTACCGATATTTCCGATATCATCAATATTTTAGATCTTGCTAAGTCACTCATGTATCTTACCATACAACGTATAAAGTGTAAAATATTGTACTAATTCATTATATATAAATTATTATGGTGTGTTTAAACTTCTTTCATTAATTACTACATATTTTCTACACTCACAATGTTTGCCAGCTCGCTATATAATCAACTTAAATCAGTTACATCTATCATGCAATGCATTTCCTTCCAATTTTTTGTGATAAACTAATAGATAATTGACTAAATAAACATCCTGCAAAGTTTCAATAAAAATTTCCAAGTTTTTCTTACAATTCCTGTGGTTTTTATTCAATTTTTATCGATATCGATAATATCCAGATATTTCCATCGAAATTTCCGTGTTTTTGGACTACCGATATTTCCGATATCATCAATATTTAATACCATGCTTGGGAGATGCAAGAATGAGAGAATTCATTAAGACTGCAAAAAAGTACAGATGTGACACACCTCGACCGAGATCAAGGCATGATGGCCGTCCCGTGAGAGTGACGTAGCCATGTGCACAGTGCGGAAGCAATAAAAATAAGACATATACGAATAATTAAAAACCAAATTACTAGAGTGCATTACTAAATAGAAAGTGATAGGAGTTAGTTACAACAGTAAACACTCATAATCAGAGCATAAAAGTCTAGGTGCAGTCCAGTAGGACAAGTACTAGTTATACAATACCAGGAATGTCCTACTATTATTTGGATAAGTCAAAACTACCAATGTCATCAAGCCACCAACAACAAGCTTACTTAAAACCTGGAGAGGTGCAAAATAGAAAACGTGAGTGGGCAAAAACAAATGTTTTACAAAACTATTTTCTTTTATCAATATACTAACCCCTCGCTGTAAATCATGTATAATTTTTCCCATAATCAAAATATAAGTATATGCATAATATATATACATATATATGAATTCATATCAATTCAATTCATGCTTCACATAATCATAATCAAACATATATGCCATGCCAATATATAACAGAGTAAGCAATTCAAGTAAAAATAAATTCATAGAAATATAATATGTTAGTCGGAACCCCTATGGTAGTCTGCAGGACTGAATTCATAGTTCAAAATCAATCTAGCCGGAGTCACTATAATGACCTATACGGTAATATACTACACATAAGTCGGAACCCCTATAAAGGTCTGTACGACAAGATTAGGTGTAATATAATTATGCTCAATTTTTACTCTCTCATAATAGCCGGGCGATAAATCGCTAGTCACCTACGAGTCGGAACCATAAATAAGGTCTGTACGATAAGACTGTGCACTTAAGTTGGATCCAATATGAGCATATAATGCGGGAGGTGACATAAATAAACAGGCTTATACTTCATATCTCTGGCTAAATCACAATCACCCTAGGTGCAATTTTATGAGCTCAACATCATTCAATCACATATCATATCATTGATGATTCACATAGCCAAACATAATTTACCTGAACTTACTTGTGCCTCCACAGCACCACGTTTATATATATATGCAACCATGAAATGCATATTCAGAATATAAAAGCATTTGACATATTATTTCAAAGCATACTTTCCTTAAAATGCATTTCTGGGAAATATATCAAGTATATAAATATATATTGAAAACAAAAGCCCGCTCACTAGTATGTCGACGAGTCGTAACCCCCGAGTCGCCCGTGGATATGCTCGTCCTCGGGATAGGCCTCACCTCTTTGGAGCTTCAAATCCCTCGAAAATTTGTCGGGAAAATCCCATAAAAATCGGTCAACTTTAAACCTCGTGATCCCGACGTCAAAACCGAGCCAACGAAGCACTCCGAGCTTCATGAGAACCTCTTAGGGCTCGCTGCAAGCTTGGATTGTCCTAAAACATAACCATTCAAAAGTTCATGAATAGTGCTCAACTCGGAGCTTGAGCTTTCAACGTGATATCGAACGAGTTCTTACTTGAAATGGGTACCTTTGAACTTGTGTGGTCCTCACGAACATAATGGTACCATTTTCTTCCTCGATCTGCCAAGATTTGGCTTGGTTCAAGGTTGTCCATACAGAGGAGAGGGAAAAGAGTGAGTCCGAGAGATAGAAAGAGAACACGGGAGGGAAGAGAGAGATAAAGTAATGTGGATGTGTGTGTGTGGTCCAATCTACACACCAATCATAACTAGCCAAGGTTTAGTTCTTATTGGCCCCAAAAACTTAGGAAAATAATTATATTGGTCCACTTCTAAAACCATGTCACATATGACTCATCTCAACGCCCAAGGGCATTATGGTATTTTCACACATTTGATAAAAGTATTTCAGAATGGGCTGTGACAACATGAATATACATAAATAGTCAACCGGCCCACAAGTCGACACTAGGATAGAGCTATGGGGTCGAGGGAAGAAAGTATTCTAGGCAGTCTAACCATTTTACTTCACTCATAATGATCTCGGCCTGCCAAGTCTTCTTGTCACCTTCAACGCTTGTATCCGTTTTGAGTCGAGTGCATACTCTGCAAACCGAGGTTTGTTTACCTCAAATTCCTTCTTAAGTTTAAAAGCAATGTCAGATCTTTGGGATTAAAGCTCGCAAATGTGACTCTCGAGATCTACCATTTGTTCTTTTTTCGCCTTGATGGCCTTTAGGTCTGGTAAGGTAGCCTTCTAGGAAGTCGATGTAGCTTTCAGGTCGTCATCAGCTTGTAGAGCCTTCTAGAAAATATCAAAGTATAGCTGAGTTCACTCTAAGATGGTTGTCAAGTGGACAACACTTTCATTGTTCACCAAATTGTCAACTACAAAGTTGTTCAGGCACTCTCCAACAGAGTCTCGACCTTTCATTTGAAGAGCTTACAAAGTCGAGAGGGATAAAGACGAGCAATTTGGTTAGAGAGTTGGACTCAGTTAGGGAAATGATTGACCATCCTGGATGCACTAGTGATAGGCGACAAGCTCGACTTCCCATGAAGGCTACAAAAAAAAAGGGTTTAGATGAGCAAAATCTAAAAGAAAAAACAACAGAGAATTGTTTTAAACCTGTCGAGAAATGACTTCGGCCATATCTTTTGGGCTGTTGGTTTAACCCAGAGAGCTTAATGGCGAGCCCAATGTTTAAGATAGCTCTTCAATTCATATGGCCAATGAAGTTCATCTACGTTAGATGGCCTCCTAAGCAGCCATGAAATATAGACAACACCCTTCGGCACATAAAATTTTCGATAGAATGAACGATTGGGCACCTGACAGTTGGACGTTTTTATCATGGTTTAGCATTCCAAGACAAAATTCAGAATCAAAATAAAGAACTTACAAAGGTCGAGGTGACATCATGGGCAGGGATGCCGAGATCTTGGTCTAGATGATGAACCGGCGTCTCTGTGATCGCTTCTTCTTCTGTAAAAGCCACCATTTCGACTGATGGCCCCTTAGCGGCTACCTTAGGATTAGCATGACTAGTGGCCCCTACCAGTAGTTGGATATCATCCTGGCTTGGATCAGGCACAGAGGATATGACAACTTTGCCTTTGTCTAGAGGCAAATGATCTATATTTGCTTACTCAACCGATCAAGGGTGCCTCACTAGCGGGATCGGCTCACTATTGTTTTCCTAATGACAGAAAAGGATTAGATATCAATCAAAGATATTTTGTTTATTTAAAAAAAAATGTATTGAAAGATATGTACCCATTCCTCTAAAATATTCGATGTTGGAATAATTTTTGGATTAAGAGAGGGAGTCACTTTGCCCAGGACAATTGTCACCACCTCAGGAATATCAACTTTTGGGCTGATGACCACAACATCGAGATAAGGAATGGTCGAGATTTGAGCTGTAGATTCCTCAGCTACTAGAATGTCAATTTGTTCAGCCACGGTAGCAGCATGTGACATAGTAGTGGCCTGCAAAGGAGCAACATTTGTTAGGGTTGGGATGGTCAAAGTTATCTTGGGAGAGGCGACCATGATAGCAACAGCCTTCTTTGGAATAAGGGTGAGCTTTTTTTTTGCCACGACCATCGCGACCATTTCGGCTCACTTTATTGAGTGACCACCTGGAAAAACTAATTTAGAGTCAGGACGAAGATTTTTTAGTCGAATATATATATGAGCAAAATACTGAGAATAAAAGTACCTTGAGCTGTGTCTTTGGATTTTGGAGTAAGAGTTTTCATTGGTTGATCGCCAAAGATTTTGTTTTTAATTTCTTTGACCAACATGTCGAAGAAATCCTTGGTATAGATATCCCACCAGTCAATGAAAGTACTAGTACCGTGGGTTTCAGGGGTATTCGCCCGAAGGCGAAATTTGGTGCATCGTTCTTGGAACTTTTGCTATACTTCTTCACATTCCCTTTTTGAAGAACTAGAAAGTCGTTCTCGACTTATAAGCGATTGGGAGGTGAGCAGAGGCACATGGTAACCTGGAGATAGTCTATTTGTCGAGCCACAAAATATGAGTGGTATACTTCCCAACCGACCCGTCAAACGTTATAAAGGAAATGAAGGTTGCGAGCCAGCACGAACGATCCCCAATTCTGCCAAAGATCTACTTCTTTTGTTTTCTCCCATACAGATATAGGAATTTGATTGAGGAGGGATAATCTCTTCGACAACAAATCAAGAATTCGTTGTTGGTAAGGTCGTCTAGGCCGAATAAGTATTTAAAAATTTCTTCGGCTAAGTGAGTCAGGGTAAGGCATGAAGCTAATTGAAGGCCCATTGCTTAAGAAGAGTCGAAGTTAAAATTCTCTGGCCTCAGAGTGGCAAAATAGACCTACAATCACAGTTGAAAGACTTAGAATGGGTTGTTTTGGTGCAGGTCGATTTTCCCGACAGTTGCCTCAACCAAGCAGCGCGTAAGGTTGATGAGGATAGTGGAACTAAGGGCCAGATTGTGACCACTAGCCAAGGCTTCGGCCACTGGCATATTCTCGGCAAGGCATTTGTTTGACTTGGTATAAAATATGAACTTATTGTTCTAGTAGAACAAGAAAGCCTTGTGTTTTTCTTTTACTCGGCCGACAAAGTGATTAATAAGAGTGTTATAGTTGAAGAAGTTATAGTGTAATTTGTTTACTTCGTTTTTTGGTACTTCCTCATGGTTGTCTTTTTTTTTTCAGAACTTCAAGAGCACGCTCGTCGAAGACGGTTTTCAAATCTAAGTAAAATTGATACCGAGAGAGAGAGGTATCAACTGGAAGAACAGATGGAGAGGTGTCGAGGATAGCTGTTACTTCTAGAACGATCAGTTTTATAAGGTCGAGCCAGAGCACCATAGTGTTGGTGGTCGAGCACTAGAAACTTATAGCAACCATCAGGAACTCTCAATCTATGTTAATCTCGATGGTTAAGAGTTTAATGACGTTGAAGATGCCAAGTAATTTTCAGTTGGCATTGAAGTAAGGTTCGGCTAACTCAAGTAGCCCTGGCTGCAAGGTTGAAGGCCAGGCTCCCTGAGGTTTGGTCGATTCCCATTTTGACCAACTGTAACCCTAGAATAAAGGACTCAGGCAATGGCTCTTCAGCATTTCAATGATGACCTTTAGGACGTCATTTTTAAACAAATGGCCCAGGATCTGATGAGAATCAACTGAATCCTCTTTAAATTTGAAAGTCTTGATGGCACTCCGATCAATGAAATTGTGACATTTGTCACATTCTTCGGCAAGCTTGGTGACGAAGGTGTTGGCAACTATTGAAGCAAGGCCTTGGAGGTTTCTTTCTGGGTTTCAAAGGTTGGTTTTTTTTTTTTTTTTTTTAGGTTTTGAACAATCAGAAGCAAAGTGGCAAGAGTTTTAGGATTTTTGAACGCTTAAATAAGGAATGAGGCCAGAATTGGTATTTATAGGCAAATTAGGAAGAAGATCGACAGTCTCAGATACAAAATTTGAGGGGTAAATCCGGTCAAAATGTTTCACATTCATTATAAAATAAAAGATCCATGCAAAAAGCCCGAAAAGCACGCAAATCAAGATTGCACGATTACGTGTGGCAACGAGCTTTAAAGCACGATCATTATGAAGCGACGTTCCGGCATCTACGCACCTTGATCGTGGGAGATCGTGCTTGATAAATGCATATGAGTGGATGGAGAGTAGGCCAAGGGTCTTTTTCTTGTTTGATAATGGATCTTTTGATCGGCCGAAAAGTGTAGGCCAAGGGTTTATTTCTTGTTTGATAATGGATCGCTTCTTCAAGGTCGAAGTTCGGCCAGATGCTATAGGTCAAACACCTCAGAAGTGAAGGGGTAATATTTAGGTCCAAAATAACACTTTGGGTTGAGCCCAGAATTGTTCTCAGTCTAATAAGAAGTTCGTTGCCATAGGTTGAGCCCAGTAGAGTTCGTCCGAGTCCTATCATAATATGATTTTTGTTTGGATAAGGATCAGGAGGTCAAATCTCGATGCGGTAAGGATTTCAAAAATCAGGGATGCTTCGAGTAAAAAAGATGTTGAGAATCAAGGGAATGAATCAGAACAATTAGGGAGCTGGATTCAGAGTCCTAAGAGTGTTAGGACTTGGTCGAGATTTATTTGGATTGGGAGTCCTAGTTCGAGTAAAGTTATACTTCGATCATTGAGGAAATCGCTACTATAAATAGAGTGGGGGTGCATCATTCAAAACCTCCTCCAATTCAACACACAACTACCATGTCCAAATCTTTCAAACACCTTGAGATTTTTTTTCGCCAACACATATTCAGTTTGGATAAACAGCACTGTGGAGGTAACTGACAACATCTTCAGTTTGGATAAATAACACTAGAGCCGTAGAATCAGCCAACCGAGGAGCACCTTCAGTTTGGATAAACAACATTGCTTCGAGACCGACTGGTTAATTATCCAAATCTCTGTCAACAAAGATTTATGAGTCCTTGTTGGTAGAGGTATCTCAGTGAAGTGAAATGTTAACATGTTACTATATTCGACACACTGAAAGCTGAATTTGATATTGAACTTCGTAGAACTAGTAGTCTTGTCTTCAAACTTTAGAACCCTAAGGCCGAGACGTGTTCATTCCTTGGCTACAATCGCGAGATCAAGAAGTTATCAGCGCGCCCAACGCCACATCAGCATACATTTTACTCCACGGTCGAGCTCGGCCGATGAGTTGACACGTCCCGCATTAGACCGAATGAAGTAGTTAGCTTATTAATTATACGGGTCTGCGCGTCACGTAAACTAGGTAGTTTTAAGGTCAACAATACTTTAATATATATATATATATATATATATATATATATATATATATATATAATTGTTATTAGCACTCTAAAAATTTCATTCTACATTTTAAACTTTCTATATTATGAAAGACAAATACACTTGTAAGGAATTTAAAATGAAATTTTTGGAGTGCCAATAACACTTCCCTATATATAATACTAAAGAGACTAAATTTGTAAACTAAATTATGTGTCACCATTAAAAAATAAATATGTTAATCAACGACAAATTATCAATTTCCATGTTGTTTAGTTTATAAAATTTTACGTTTCTAAATAATGTGTCATCATTAAAAAATAAATTCAATCTACATTAAGGGGGGTGTATTCAATTAGGATTTTAAGGGATTTGGGTATTCAATCAGGATTTTAAGTGATTCTTTAAAATTCAAGGTGCATTTAATTAGGATTTTAAAGAAGTTTATAACATTTCAGGTGTATTCAATTACAAATTGATTTTAAAGAATTTTAGAAAGTTGAGGAATTAGAGGGAATTGAAGAGATTTCGTAGTGTATTTTAAACATCTACACCTGTCCCCATGAGATTTTGAGGAAATTGAATCAAAATTTTATATGAAATCTTTACAAATCAATTAAACTACATAAAAATTCATTGATTTATAAATCCATTAAAGTCTCTCAAATTCTCAATTGAATACACTCCTTAAAGCTGAAACACATAGTAGTTACTGTTCATAAGAACAGTGTAATATCGAAAATGCCCCTGTATTAATTGTGTAATTTCAATAGTACTCCAATGTAAATCTAATTGAATCTGGACCGTCTATTTATTTCTGGCACTGTGATAAAAAATCAGTCCGTCCATTTTATCTTCTTTTTCCTTTCCGGTGAACATCATTGTTTCTCTCGCTCTCTCTTAACACCACGATTCAAAACCGCAACCCCACCCACTAACCCAGAAACACCGAAAACCATCACCATTCTCATCCTTCAGTTCTCGATTGGATTCCACAGTGTAAACCCAGAAAGTAAAGGTAAGAAAATTCAAATTTTGTTTTGGTTTCTTATTTATTTTCAGTGTTAATTTCTTATTAGATTATTATTTCTGATAAACACACTTAGAATCTAATCTGGGGTTTCCTTGGATTCTAAAGTAAAAACCTTGAACCTTAAAGGTAGGAAAATTTCAATTTATTTATTTATTTACAGTGTTGATGTCTAGAATCTGATATGGGTTTTGCTTAAATTCATCTTGGAGTTTTTTTAATTTTAACTTTTATAATTTTCTGGTGCACCTGTGATTAAATATTCAGATGAATTTAACGTAATGGTTTTTTTTTAATTTTTTTTTTAAATTGCTGTAGTTTATGCAAAGATCAACTTACAAAGTGGTGAGTAAAAAAAAGTATCTCAAACCATTGCTCATCACTTCAGGTACCTTTTAACCTTTTGCATGTCAAGATATGCTTCAATTTTGTTACGTATTATTTGGGTTTTAGTAAATTTTTCATGATTTCGTAGAATTACATTTAAAGTTCTGAGTTTTGGAGAATTCTTCATTAAATTGATGGGCTCTTTTTTGATGTCATTTTATTTCCTGGATGCTTATTGAAATTGAAACTACATTGTAGAATGTTAAATATTTACTCTAAATTTGAAGACTGAAAATAAAATAACTTACAAGCTGAATTGAGTAAAATTAAATTTTTACCCTCAAATATCCTTGGGCGGACACAAAAGTTTGACCCCAACATCCAATTTTATTAATTCAATTTTGATAAATGATTGAGAGTTTTTCAATGATTGTATTACTGTGTTTGATTAATGATTGAGGAATTGGATATATTTTCTTGCTTATGTTTTTCTTAGGTGTGTACTAAATTGGATGTTGGTTTGGTTATTTCATGACTTTTGATACCCAATAGAGTATGAAAACCCCAACTTTAATTTTGCACATGTTTTGGTGCCTTCAAATGAAATCTGGCATAGTGAAATCTTGCATAGTGAAATTATGAAAACTTTCCCTTCATCTTTAGATTTTCATTCAATTCAATTCATAATGCAATTTAGGGTGATTCAATTCACGGGTGATCAAACTTTTATTCCTACTTTGTATAGTTGTAAACATAAAACACTCCTTGAGATAGAGCCATAGCTTTTGAAAAAACAATCTTTCAGGATGGCGTACCAACATTCCTAATTTTTGTAATATAACATGCATACCAACATCTCTCTTGCTACTTAGTACTACAATCTAGTGGTATTTCTCTTCATTTGTAAGTGAGAGGTCTTAGGTTCAATTCTCGCCAAAGGCAAATTTGAACCACACCCATTGCGAGGCTAAATCTACCCTCTCCCCCTTAGTGTAGATAATAGTGTTTGTTCAAAAAAAAAAAAAAACCACTCTTTAGTATATACTAGAAATTAGGCCCGCGCGTTGCCGCGGAAATCAGCTATTTCTGGCATAATCAAATGAATAAAACACATTTAAGTCGAATAAATTCGACACAATTATGAACAAACAAATGGATACATGAGTGAATGAGGTCGATAAAATAAGCAGTTTTGCTTTTATATGCATTGAAGTGAGTGGGCATATAAACACATTGTACAATGAGTGGAAAAAAACTGAACGTCTTTGATTAGAAAGAGATGGTTTCCAAAAAAGTTCTGTTCTCTTAAGAAACAGAAGAAATATAAGCAACATGCAGTTCACACATATTTTGCCCTTTTAGTTAAAGATGGCAAAATATGTGTATTTTCCAGGTACCGTGCAGCATTGGTAATAAATTGATCATTCTCTTTGTTCCTGGGGCCAGGTCACAACTTAAACAAAACTATAAGCCTGAATTGCAGATGAAGTACATTAAACATATTCATGCTCAACCACAATGGCGGAGAAGAATTATGTGGGATTCAACATGAGAAAAAAGAAAAGAGAATATCCAGTAGGTATACTAATTAATAACGCCTTCAAAAACTTTAGTTTCATACGCAGCAGACTAAGTTCAACGAAATGACTCCAATTCTTTAAAATTCTTACTTCTAACCATTCTGCTGCTCCTGCTGGTTTCCAGGCCGCTAAACCACCGTTCTTACTCTACAATGAGCCATAAAAATGAGATTTTTAATGAGCCGAGAGACCTAAGGGTGCGTTTGGTACGCAGACGGGACGGGACGGGACGGGACGGGACGGAACGAAGGTGTAATTTTTGAAAAAGACATGGGGTATATTTATCTTAAAATGGTAAAACATTGTGTTCCACATACGTGAAACAAACCCGTTCCAGGGGGGAGGTGGAACGCAAAAATACCCAAAATCTGTCCCGTGGAACAGCCTGTTCCACCCATTTTTGGCGCACCAAACGCAGGACGGAACGCCTCGTCCCGTTCCGTCCCGTCCCGTCCCGCGTACCAAACGCACCCTAATAGACCATGCAGTGAAGAATAAATGTCTTGAAATGCTAAAAGGTTTTTAAAGGCAGCCATGCATTAGATCCAAATTTGATTACGGCAGGGAAACAAAATGCAAGTCAAACTCATATAATATTTGCTTTTATATACATTCAAGTGAGCTGGCATAAAAACACATTGTACAATGAGTGGGAAGAAACTGAACATCTTTGATGAGAAAGAGATGGTTTCCAAAAAAGTTTTGTTTCCTTAAGAGACATAGTTCACACATATAATGTGTCCTGCAGTGTAGGCAGCCATTTCAACAGGTAATTAAAAACATAAAGTGTTGAGGACTTGTTCAGGTAGCTAATTTTGTAACCACAACTGTTCAAAGGCAACTTGCATTGGTTACATTATAATATAACAGAATAGAAACTCTCAGCATTAAACAGTAAGAATGCATAGGGTCTGATTCTTAAGGCATACAAAAGGAAAATTCTTAGAAATATAGAACATATAAGTTGGAATAGGTTTAACAATAGTTTATTTCAAAACATGTGTGGAACACGTAAAAGAAGACAAATATAGGGAAGGAGATATGGCAATCCATAGAAATAAAAGACCAGCATAACTAAGTAATTCTAGAATACCATACCTCAACAGCAGTGCGGCCTCTTAAAACCCGCCCTTTATCAATTCCCAAAGTGAGAAATTCAGTGTTGTGTTTCCCTTCTTTATTAGTAAAATATATATCAGGATTCTTTTGGCCAATTTCTGTCACCCAGTGAGGAAGTGGGATATGTACATCATCCCCGACATTACCTCCACAATCGTGGAATGACATCACGACCTACACCAATATACAGTAGGACAATGCACACCATATCCAACATGCATATTCAAAGAAAATATGTAAAGCAGAAAATCTGTCTTTTTTGAAATGAGTTTTAACTGATAGTCTCACAAACTAATTTACAAAAAGGAAAGCTAGCAGTGGGTTACTTTTCAGCAATCTGCTCAAGACTATTATGCCCCTTACCTAAGACAACAGTCAGAATAAACTTATTTTATATACAATGCAAGCCAAAAGAAGCAAAACCCTCAGCTAAAATCAAATGAACTTGCCGAAAAGAGAAGTACCTACTTCATCCGGGTTTTGATTTCAGATTTCTGGGTTTGTTGTAAATCCTCCTCTTTTCGGCCTGCCGATCTCTCTTCACGGCAGAGTCAGGCCTCTTCGTGGCAACCTCACAAACAATGGAATGTCGAACCGGCCTCTGATGTGGGCTCACAGCCACATACCCTAAAAATAGTCAAGAACCTGCCCCAACAATTAAAAACAGACGAAGACAACATGATTGAAGACCACAGATTGGAATTAGAAGTGATCTAATTTTGGGAAAACCATATAGAAGTTACCTGATGCACTGAGGAATCGTTTTTAACCAGCTTCGACACGGCCTTCATGCTTATATGAGAGAAAGCTGAAGTTATAATCCTCCAATGGTGCCCTGCAACCGCAGTTTCATAACTCAAGCCCACATGTGAATAACCAATGTTTTTCTTCTGTATGTAGAACCAAATTGCACTGCATATTCCTATGAAACAACTTGTGGCTGGTTTGTCCAAGATCTCAAAAACCAATGGCCTACCCATCTGTGCCAACCCTTATTTCTCAAGGATGTTTTGAACTTAACCTATACTATCTCAAAACCACAACTTCCACAACTGCAGTAAGCTGCAGAAGAATCAAGACCACTTTTGCACTACCAAACATGGGTTTAGAATTACCCAGATCAAATACCTTCAATAAAATGTGATGATTCACAACACCTACCACCCAAAATGTGCACAAAACACCAACCCTAGAAATAGGAAGAGAACTTTGGGATTCAATCCAAAATCACCTCTCTAACGAATTTAATAAGTTCAGGGATTAGGTTCCTGAAAGATAATTAGATCAAAGTAATTAGAGTTTTGCAGACATGGAACTTACTTATTCACAATTGTATAGGGAGTGATAAAGGTCGAAAAAAACTGATTAGAACCATAAAATGTATGAAAATAATAAGGGAAAATGTAATATTGGGGAAATTTGTTAAGAATTGTTGTGAATGAAATCAATTTGGATTCAGAGAACAATCTAAAATTAGGGTTTTCATTTTCAAGTCAGATAGAGAGTGACAGAAATAAACCGAGTTCAACACATGAATGGACTTAAATTTGTAATTGCGTAAAACCCCAAATCAGTGAAATACCTGAGTAGTGAGAGTGAGACGAAGGCAGATGTTGTGCTGTGAAGAAGATCTGTGGAGGAAGCAGATGGCTGTGAACCAATTGAATCCTCAATGGTTTCTGGGAAATGCAGCTGGAATGTCGAGAGATGGATTGCCCCGATGGGTAGGGCATTTCTCCTAGTCCTACAGCATTCCATGTCCAATGTTGAGATAGATAGACAGATGCTGGATGGTCAAACAGTGAATTCGTTGGAGATAGTTGGAGTAAGGTACACCCATTATTTTGAATGTATGTTTGCCTAATTTGTATTGCTCCCCCTACGGTTGAGAATTTCAGATGCATAGCAAACAAATGAAGACGTAGTTTTTAAGTCGACGTTTTCATCTTTCAGTTCAAAGCCTAGGAATACAAAATTTTCGAGGAATTTAATTTCCCTTCTATGCCATGGAGGGGTGCCGAAAGATTATTTCATGGAGTTATTGATGAAAGATCTGGAAAATACTCGTGGTGTTTTCTGCAATAGGCATGCAGCAGCCAAAGATAATCTGATATTTATTTCGTAGCTTACAAAAAGATGCAAACTTTTGCTATACCATTAAAAACCAGGTTGGTGACCCATAATCTCTAAGCAGCCAAAGAAGAAAAAACAAAAACTAAGATATTGTATGCACATTTCAACTGCCTTAAGATAAAGCAATGACATAGAATTGAATACAAAACCTGCAAAATTGGGCAATTAGAAAAATTAATTCTTTTGATTATGAATATTCAATTAGATTCATTTTAAATAAGAACCAAACAAAAAATGCACGTAAAAGCAAGTTATGAAGATTTAGAGAGCAAAGAGGAAATGAAATAGACCTCGCATGAGTAGTAGTACTGCAGTTTGTAGAAGTTGCCCAGTCCTTAGTCTCGTCAATTAGATTAATATTAAATAGGACCCACTGCTGCTGTTTTTTCGAAGTGGGACAATCGGCTCCTAACGTTTCCCCAATACAAAACTCTTAAAATATGATTATATATCAGAATTCACAAACAAAGTCAGAGAAAACATGATGATTATTGAGCTAGTATTGAATAATGGGTATAAATTTAAAACTTTTGGATGCTCAGCCTTGTTTCCAGATGAAATTAAGCATCCTAAAAAACCAAAACGAATCAACTTAACATAAAAGTTTGTATTACCCACCTCAAATCGGCCGGACTGCCACTATGGTATTGAACTTCTTAGTCTGGCCACGAAGGGCCTCTACCAGCAGAGCCTGTTACTTGTCCTCAACTGGAAGATCAGAAAACTCAGCATGATTTAAGTTTGGATCCCTTATTTTATTAATGGGAAGGCGACCAGCATTGTTAGATAAATTTTCTGCCCCTTGACTGCAATCCGAAGGGTATACACTTCAGATATAACATTGGTATCTACAGCTTCACCATAAGTGTTGCAAAGTGAAAGCAACTATTACTATTGTTAATTATCAATCCGTTTGGCCAATTCATTGAATACACCACACCAAAAATTTCACAATTTATTGAATTTATATACAATTGAGAGAAGTACAAAAACAAAGACATCGGCAGAAAATTATCACCATAAGAATTCCACCATGAAAAATCTAGAGACCAAAATCCTTGTTAACAGAGTTTAATCACATTAAGAGACATACACTTTCGGTTCCAAAAAAAATTTTCCTAAGCAAATTAAACGCAGAAGAAAGGGGATAAAAGAATTATCCAGAAAATACAGGAAATGGTTCTATTTTTTTAGGAACCAAACCACAGATAAATTAAATTTAATTAAAACACGGCAATTGAAAACCCCAACAAAGAAAAAAGAAAAAGGGAAACGAAATGATCATTGTTCTAAATGGGAAATCAAAATTGAAGAGAAATCCAACACAGAAAACCAAAATGAAGGGGGGGCTTTTGGAGGAATGGGGAGAAGAAAAGAATCAGCTAAGACAGAGTAGCGAGCTTCCCTCCATAGTTGAGGTTTAGGTCCGACGACATGGTCTCACTGAGTCCCACTGCAGCTCAGAATACTTCTCCCCAGTCACTCCAAATTGCTAATTGGGTTACACTCCGAAGCCCACATTTTCTACACAATCTAAATCTAACTCTCACTAAGCCACAAACACACAATACGACATCTCACAAACACTGAAATATAACCATTTCACGTAAGCAATGCAAGATCCATAAACCAAGACGAATTACAATAAAACAAAATTGAAAAGAATGCAAGAATTTACCACCAATGTAAACAAACCTAAGCAACTATGTGTATTAGACATTTAACCAAATCTCATATAACAAAATTAGTAACTCCCTGTTCACTGACTCATAGTCCACTGCACTCACATTCATTGTCTAAAATATATAAAATTTGGTAACAAAAATGATGTCTTTCGATATAGAGAATGTTAGGCAACCAATGATTTAAGATCCAAGAAGTTCCCAACTCCAGCACCGTTATGTGACCAAAAAACTTTACCAAGTGAGCACCGAAGCAGGCCATTATACATCTACTCATAGTTGACTGAGTTATCACTGCTTCAAATAAAGGAGAAAGGAAGAAGGATATTCAGTTGTAGTCAGCCATTCTCAGAGAAAGAGTCTTCCACACCAAAGAATTTGAGAAATACTAAGCAGAATTAATGTTAGCTAATGCATACCCCTGCATCAAATCAAGTTAGAACATCTATTTTATATCGTAAAACAATGTGTAATCCTGAAAACTAAAGTAGATATATCATAATCTAGCAATAGTATTTTCCGTAACAAATTTTCGATGATGTTCCGCTGATAAAGCTTAGTTAATGAAATATGCATTGAAAATGCAAACTTTAAAAACATGTCAAGGACTGTAAATACATTATCATCTGAGTGTAACTAAGAAGCAATCTGCATAATCGACTTCTATGGAATTTGAACTTATGAAATGTGGAGTGAAGACCTGAATGTAACAGTAGACAATAAAACTATGCACAGTATAACCTAAATCCGATATGTTGCATTCCACACACACACACAGATATGTCTAAATATATATAGATGACCCACAGAGATTAACACCATGCGGAGGTGTGCACGCGCACACACACATAAAATATACATGCATAAATTTTTCAGACAATAATACTTCACAACATAAGTTGCAAGCTGGGACTATTTGGTCGACTCAAAAGAAATTGATGGGTTAGAAAAAACACAAAAAATACAGAGACGGATGTTCTTATGTCGTTCTCCTCTTACGTCGACAAATCACACACCTGTGTTTTAATGCTCCAATACTCAATGAAGGCACCAGGCAAGAAGAAGCTCAAGGCTGGAATTCCAAAGAGAACAATCTATAAAGCAGACCACAAAAATTAGACAAAACCCAAAAAATAAACAGTTAAAAACCCCTAAAAGGAAAAAAAAAACTAAATTTGCAGAAATGTCACAGCTTGTACCCTATCATATCCAAGTTGTCGTACATCCTCGAGCCTTTGTGTTCATATGTGCTTTCTCAATTTGAGTGTAAACCCCCAAAATAAACTGCAAAATTCTAGAAATGGTAAAATGAACTGCAAACCCATCAATCATTTCTCAAAATAAACTGCAAATCACAAAATTACCTACCCCAAATCGGCCGAAGAATTCACCAGGAAACCAAGGCTTTTATGGGCTTAAATTTCCTTCGAATTGGGACCAAATTCACGGTTTTTTCAGCAAGAGGTTGTTGTGCTTCGTAGTTTCTGAGGGGGAGAATCGAAGAGATTTCTAACGGCTTGGTGGTTTTATTACATTTCCATGGTGCTCTCCATCTCTCTGTAGCCATCGATATATTTCTTGCCAAAAATGGCATTTTTTGACCCCAAATGTCTTAAATGGTTGGACCAATGTCCCTATCTTTCCAAACAGTTAAAGCTCTCTCTCTCTCTCTCTCTCTCTGGAAAACAATGGTGATAAGTGATTTTTGAAATCCACATACATAGAGTGCATTAGATGGTGATGGTGAAGTACATTATTTAGCTTCAATATCAAATGACCACTTAGTACTACGGTCTAGTATTATTCCTCTTCACTTGTAAGTGAGAGGTCTTAGGTTCGATTCTCGCTAAACGTGAGTTTGAACCATATTATTGCTAGCCCATTGTGAGGCTAAGCTCACCCCCTCCCCTTAATGTAGATAATATCACTTGTTAAAAAAAATGAACCATTTTAGTCCTCTGACGACTCTTTTGGCCTATATGTTTGAAATATTATAATATTCTGACTAAATAATGTGAACTTTAAAAGCTTGGACAGCTTTTTGATTATTAACCAAAGACAAAAACTTCTATGTTCTTGTGACCCGAATCACAACATTACATTGCATCAAAATAAAAATCACGTGACCATGCATATATATTATGATTTATCTAGAAACCTTTAGCATTTGATGATTTGAAACTTGAAAGGAGCAATATCCAGCCCATGCATTACTGCATGGTTTAGGTATTGAAAAAGTAAGATGATAGTGGCACATCCTTTATAGGTTTTGAAATGTAAGCTTTTTAGTTTGGGAAAAGATTCTTGCTTGAACAGGTATTAAAGATCGTGCAGACAATGTTTCTTCCTTAGGGTACTGTGATTTGCAAACATGGGATTAGCACCCAATACTCAACTCATTTTAACTAATATGCGTTAAAAACAATCATCCACTAAATCCCTATTTCAATGAAAAAAACCAAAAATTACTCATAATGAAGACAAATAAGTTGCAGGGTTTATTAGATTAGCACATAATATTGCAATATCAGACTCCACCTAAGGTCAGTGGCTCAACGACGCATCAAAAAACAGCGTAAGAAGCTTTGAGAACTACATATTATAATTTCTTGAAAGGTGAAACAATACCTTGATGGCTAATGCTCTGTCGAAGCTTTGAATGGCACTATCAGGCTCCCCAAAGTTTAACTGTGTTCTACCAAGGGTAACCCAAGCCTGAACATATGATGGCAAGTGAAGTTAGGACAAAAGAAAATCATTACACAACCAAAGAAAATATGAGAGGAAATTGCGTAGTTATGAATCATAACGGCATCTGCCACAATTATCACCATATGCATGCAAGTGAAAGTACCCATCAACACAGATCTGAGTTTCAGGGACCATTAAGGATGATGGCTGAACCTTTATCTTTTTCATTAGTAACACACATAGATTACAACAGAATTTATCATAAAGAAAAAGAACTAATGGGAGGAGTCAAATTTAAAATGCTAATTGCATCAAAGGTTCCACAAAGCATATGAAAATTTCCCCTCCCAATTTTCCTAGAGCAATGAGCACCATCATAACTTGGCACATGCACATGAACAAATAATAAGGTGACAACCATTTCAGAAGTACGAAATTTTGACATACCTCAGCCCATGAAGGCTCGAACTCAGTAGCTCCTGCCAATTAGCTCCTGCCAATTTTAATCAACAGATAAGTACAATAAAGCACTTGCAATTGAACCAGAGAAATTGCAATCGCATAAAATTAAGCTTGAAAAAAGTATATTGCGCGTGCAGCTTCTGGAAAGTGTGAAAATCCAAATTCCAACTCATACGATCATAACTGCAAAAGAGATAAAAAAATTGATTTCCCGAATTCATCAAACATTGAGAATTCATAACAAAATTGTGGAAAACAACTTCAACCTCCACTACAGCATTCATATTCCTAGTCTTTAAATTAAAAACCATAAGATTCCAACTTTCGTCCAAAAAAGAAAGGTAAAACAATAATGTAAAAGAAAAAGCATACATTATCGAACCCAGCAATGTTCTTGTTCTTCACAAAGAATTCCGCTGGTGATTCTGCAGAAAAATTGAAAGCATGGCTAATGAATATTCAAACTAAAACATGCATACAGAAAACGAAGGCGGAGAGAGAGGAGAGACAGGAGAGAGAGAAACTCTGTTCGAGAACACTATCTTTGGGCTTTTTGGGCGTCTTCGATTGGCGTTTCTTAGGCTCCGTCTGGCTCTTGCTGCTCCCTCGAGCTTCCATTTCAAAGTGCCAATCAAATCTTCGCCCCCCAAAAAAAACTGTCGATCCTCTTCGAATAGATTGATCGATTCTAGAGACAGAGAAATGAGTAAGACGAAGGGGCGAGAGAAGGGTGACGGCGGCGAGAGGAGGATAGGATGGAGGCGAGACCGTCGTTCTCGTGGGGTCTGCGAGACGGAAGAGGCAAGGACTGTATTTTTCCAGACTTTAATCACAGAGAATCGGTCAAAGCGAGGGAAATTATGTTGATGTTTCATCTAATCGCCAAATACTGAATAAGGTTCTCAAGGTTTTTCATTGAAAAATTGACACAGTTTAAAGGCATTACTCTAAAGATGCTTTGCAAGTATGAAAACGTGACCAAGTTGATATCAATGACAAATCCAAATGAATGTTAAATAATGAAGCAAAACACTAAAACGAACAGGGTTTAAGAGGTTTAAAAACTGTGCGTTAAACCTAATAGCATATTCTCAAGAGCTTCATAGAGAGCTCTTTTGTTTCTCTTTGTCAACCACTGCAAGGATTGCAATTCAAATTTAATCAAAATAATTCATTTCGCATTCATAATAAACCCGAAAGTGACTTGATAAGATGAAATTAACCCAATTACGTGTGAAAGGAAACCTTTCCAATTAAATGAATGAAATATTTGATGTGGATCAAAACCAAAACCAAATGAAAACAAATATCGACAACTGCCCAAGTTGGTGTTTGCCCCAAAGGTCTTCCTCCTCCTCCTCCTGCCATCCTTTAATTGAAACCCTAATTTTCCTTGCTACTAAATAATGCTATTTTCGATCTATTTCTTTCGGTGTGTAAACTTTACTAATTCTCGATAATTTTCAATCACTTCCACTGTAATTAAAATAAGTACTGAGTATATACACACTCATAAAAACACAAAATTCAGTTTTCCATTCTAAAAAATGAACGAAAGCACATACTCCAAGTCAATGTTCCTACTGTATTCATTAATCCAACGATGCATCAAATATAAAAATTAAATTATACCTCTAATTTATAACCTTTTGATCTTGCTTCATCTGCAGCTAAACCAAAATTTGGACAATCCCCAATATAATTCCGTCAAAATCCACATAGCAACACCATGTAAGAATCATATTGGGTGTCTACACCCACACTTATCAATGTACACATAAATTTGAAATCTGAATCACTTGGGCTTCGAAAATATTTGCACAGAAATTCAAAAGAAGATGGAACAAAAATTATGACATCAAAGAAGGCCAAAAGTCTTTGTATTCAAGCATTTAATACTCTACAGAAATTAACTAAACACAGCCACATTGAATACCAAACCCACTTACTTACCATCTTATCCAACTCTTATTTCGTAAATTTTTCTGGTAAAGAAGCGTAGTTTATCTTGAGCTCTGCAATAGAATAATTCAATTCTTCTTCATTGCTTTTCAATAGGATCCCTACAATCAAACAAACATAATTACTCTAGTAAATAACTTCAATTTAAAATGCAAAGATATAACAGAAAGGAAAGTGATTAATTAAAAAATAAAACTATTAAAACAACAGACTGATACACTTAACATGCCAATTTATATACTATATAACAATACTAAATCAATTAATTTATAAAGATTAGAAATGGATTACAAAAAGCAGAAATCTTATTTGGCATGTATGAAAATGATACACACATTCTTAGCCAATCAGCATGAAAAAGGTGTAGAAAACTAATTTAATTTGTTAACTTTGGACAACTGGAGAGATGAAAGAACTCTTAGTTTTTACTATAAGTATGACAACCATGTGATTTCATTGTTAATTGGGATTGATGTGTGTCATTAGGATTGCCAAAATTAGTGATCTTAGAGTTTGGCAGCCAATGACCGAATTGGACTCAAGTTTATCAACATTTGATTCAACTAAACTAAATTGGATACGCTCATTAGCATAGAAATATGTATACCATATGACAATATTGAATCAAGTTATTTGCAAAGATTTAAAATGCAATGTAAAAAGGAAAAAATTTATTTTATATGTAATAAAATGATTAACAAATTTTTTATTGAGCAGTATAAAAAAGGTATTAAAAACTAACCTAATTTATTAAGTTTGGAAAAATTGGACAGATAAAAGAAAGCTTTTAATCCTTACTATAACTAAAATAACTATGTTATTTCATTATCAAATAGGATTCATACGTGTAATCAGGGTTAAGAAAATCACTGATTAAAGAATCTGCCAGAAATCATCAAATTGGACTTGAACTTACCAATTTCTGATTCAAATAAACTAAGAAAAGGAGTTGGAATCAAACTAACCTCTGTTTTCTATATGCAGCAAACTGCATCTTGTTTTTGCCCTTGTTAACAACATATCTTTCGCTCTGTACACACCAAAAAACAGTAAACACCTCATTCATTACTAACAGCCATTTCAATCAATTAATTATTTAGACAAATTTTTCAACGATTCCGAAGCTCAGACAAAAATTGCATGAGAAAATTGAGATTATATGCAATTGGATGTCAAAGAACCTGAAAATACCATATATCCAATATTTAGTGCTTACACCTAAAAACTAATCTTTATATATACTTTAAAATAATACAGATCAATGTAATCTAAAACATTGGAAATGCATATCAGTCCAAGCCAAGGTCTCAAGTTCTCAAAGTGGGGAATTACTGATTAGAACAGTTAATTCTCTGCTCCTTTTTGGGTATGAACTAATTAGCATAGTAGCCATAAAAATACCAAACAAAAGCTCAATAATTTATGCAATTTGGTCAAATTTTATACAATTTCTAGCAAAACCCAAAACTCAATAATACAAAAGGAACCCAATAGATGATTAAAGCAATTTTATACACAACTTATGCAAGTCCAAAGAAACGCATTTGATCAAACTTACTGAATACTGAAAAAAAAAATTACAATCAAAGTACGGATTAATAACTACCTCAACAACTAACAGAGCCAAAGCCAAACCCTAGAGCTTCGAAGGGCAGAGACGATCACAGAGACAAGAATAGTCCTTATTCCTTCCCACTGCTGTTGCTGCCACTTTCTCTCTCTAAAAACCAATTGGAAATTGTTTATAAAGAGACAGAGAGGAAAGGGCTATGATGATTGGATGAAAGAAGCATGAAAAACTAAAAGACATGTAAGCTTGAATTCGAGTCCCAAATTGAAAATATAAGGGAGGAGTGTAAGGGTGGCTTACCGAGGTCAGGAGAGGTGAGTCTCGTAGGAGAAGTCGACGAACAGTGGCAGGAGCCAGTGCACAGTGAAAGCCTCGCCTGTGTCTCCTGAGCAGAACAGAGTGAGTGATAGTGGTTCTGTGAGATGGAGTGAGTGGTGGTGGTGCTGTAGTCATGTTTTGCCGGAAAATGGAGGCGTTGGTGCGCCTCGGTGTTTACAGAGAAAAGAAAGGGGAGTCCAGGGAGCTAGTGGTTGTTTGATGGAGTTGAGGCTCGCCGGAGTGGCGAGTTGTGATGTGGACTCAGGCCTCTCGGCCTCTAGGTTTTACGAAGAAGGGGAAGATGGTTTAGGGTTGAGAGAGATGGAGGGACGGCTAGGTTTTAGAAAAGATGAAGAAGAATGGGGGTGAGCGGCGCTGGGGCTACAGGTTGAGGGAAATGAAGAGAGAGCAAGAATAAGTCGAAGGCAGTGAACCCTACGGACAAATTTACCCTTCTAAGTTCTAATAATTACCCTTCCAACCCAGCCCAAATCTGATGGGTTCCTTGTAAATAAGGTGAAATCAAGTGGCAAACAATTGACTGTAGCTATGAACAGTAAAAAACAGTGCCAATTGCAATGCTTTCTTTAGACTAAAGTAATATTTTTCGAGACCTTTTACATCTTCAATAGTGTTTCAAACCCCGCAGCAACGCGTGGGTACAATTTGCTAGTATATATAGACAATTGACTTGATATGCGTTTCTAAAATTTCCATCGAAGATATCGGTATATCCATAGTGAGTCGCTCCCCACGACCTCCTCTCTCAACCCTCAACCACCCACGATTCTCTCTCTAGTCCGACGCTGCCACCGTCACCGCCGCCTACGTACACATTCTCTCTTAGTCTCTCTCCTCTCCAAACAATCATTTCCCCGGATGAGATGAGCACCATCACCGAGATCCTCCACGGAGCCACCGTCATCACAAATTAGTCCACATTCCTCGGTCCAGAGGTAAATTGTATGATATAGTCAATCATTCATAGGAGGAAACGAAAGAATTATAAATTTATAATTACAAAGATTTCTAATTTAATTTTTGGTATTAAGGTTGATGATGTTTGGTTCCTGGGTACTCAAATGTTATTTATTTCTCTGTTTTGTTTGTTTTATTAATATGTATCTTGGTTTGCATTCTCTGTTAGTTGCATCCTCTGCATTAATGTATGTGATCCCGAAATAGTAGAGCGGAAAAAACAAGTTGGGGATTTTCTCTTTGCGTACAATATTATCTCTTTCTATTTTAGGTACGGTCGGGATTGGATTAGACTCATATGATAATGTGTTTAATGCTCCCTACCATGCTATGGTCAATCCCTTTGCTCTATGTAGATCAAATTTGTGCAATACGCCCCTGCAAGTGCGATCAGTATTTGGCCTTACTATAAAGTTAAAAAAAGAAGGGGAAACAGCATTATTACAGCTTACCAATGTGCATTTACTTTACTAGTCATTTTGTGAAAGAGCTAAAGTTGTCTGTATAATGGTAGAGGTTCTATCTTGATGCATACACCCTTTACGAAACACATGGAAACTATTTTTGATGGAATGAACTTCTTATTTCAGGTATTTTTAGGCATTTTAGTGGTTTTATTTTTTTACTTCCATTGATGGAAGTCAGGTTTTCTAGTATTGTAGTCCATGTGTTTGATGAAATGCCACATAGGGGAAGCCTGTAGCGTTTAAATGTTTACGGGGTATGTTACAGGACAAAACAATGATTGGGTTGCTGGATTTGTTCCTCACTCGAGTTTGGAGGTTGTTTGATTTGATGTGTTGGTGATCATTGTGTGCAGGTGCATGCTAGAATGGCATGGTTCTTGATTGTTTCTTCGGTGATTGTACTATGGGTAGCTTCGTTATTCAAAATTATTCATGGCTCATATTCGCTTCCCAAGGGCACTTTTTTGAATAATTTGAAAAATGGTGGGTGGTTTGCATGAGCTTCTTTTCCCGGGTGTTTTTTTTTTCTTCCCCGACTATTGATTGACTAAAATATATTTGTTAAACAGGTGGCAGTGTCAACAAGAGAAATGTTTTGTTCGTTGTTGCCCACCCAGATGACGAGTCCATGTAAGCCTATACAAAATTGGATTGTCACTGCTTTGAATCTATACTGGCTTCAGTTGTAGCTACTTTCAATTGAGTTTTTTAAGGGCTCTCATGGCCTAATTTCATTTGTTTGACTGGTCTTCCCCCTGTGCAATTGTTGAGATTTTATGCTTATGAGAGACGAGGTCTTTTTTTGTTTCCAAATTGTATAATGTGATGCATGAGGTTCTGAATTTATAATGTTTTAAAACCTCGTGTCGTACTTCTGCAGGTTCTTTACTCCAACAATAAACTATCTGACCTTGAGAGGGCATAATGTTCACATTTTATGCTTGTCAAGTGGTAATGCACTTTAACCTGTAGATAACTTTGTCTATGCATTTTTGTTAATCTCCTTCTAGCTTAAACCATAAACTTGTTCGCAAATTTATTATGCGGTGAAATGACTTTTTCCTTCAATAATCGCCTGTACAATGGATTAATTTTACATAAAAACAACATATACTTTAACTAGAGATAGATCACATGACAACACAATTGTAGATATGTCTCGAACAGTTGAGGTCATCACGGGTTTTGAAATCTATGTCACCCTATTTAATTTGTTTTATAAATCTCTTATTTTATCCATATCTTTTCTTGAACATTTGAACAATTGTTTATAGGTTTAGCTATGGAAATGGGCCTCTCAGAATGAAAACCTAAAAGTGATTATAACTGATTCAAGGGCAGTGTTTGCATGAAATTGATGTATAAAATTTTAGTCAAACTAAATGAGCATATATGATGTACAGTTATTGTAGTCATCCCTACTCTTAAAAGTACAATTTGTATCAATACAAGGGTTTTGTTCTCCATCCATAAGTGTATCTGGAATAGAGGTAAGCCCATTCCTTTAAGGTGGGATAAGAATTTCTCTCCAGGTCTTTCTGCTGGTTTCATACATCCTGTGTTACGGTAGTTTCATCCTTTACCACTACTTATTGTAAATTGTCATATCTCTAGCGAATAGTTTTGATGGTACGATTGGAATTATGTCTCATAGTTGTTAACCTTTGCCCTTATCATCTCCTGTATCATTGTTTTTTTTTTGAAATGAATTCTTAGTTTCATCTGTTGAGTAGGTGATGCAGATGGCAAAGGAATTACAAGAAAAGAAGAGCTCTACCAGGCTTCTGCAATTCTCAAGGTGATATGCAATGTTGTGGTTGAGGCTTTCATTTTAGCTTGGTATAATGTTGTGAGCCAAAATTTATTCATGTCAATCCAGTGCTAAAGTTATTGGGATATGATAAACACACACCCCTATTTAATCATGGCTGTTGATTATGATTGACTTATTCAATCTGATGGCTAGAAAGAAAGAGGGGCTGAGAAGCTAAAAAAGGTGTGTAAAAATCACTTCCCAAGCTATTTAGTGTTGTGAGCTTTATTTTGTCCACAATTTTGAAAATCCTGTAAGGGTCGTTGCTTGCAGAACCTGTGTTCATTTTTAATCTTTGATACATCGTCAAGTATTTTCACCGGACCATTTTAGACTTTGTAACATGCGAAATTGGATATGTAGGTTCCGCATCAACAAGTGTCAGTTCTGGATCATCCAAATCTTCAGGTTCTACTGAACTATTGAATTAATATAATTTCTAGTACATTCTTGAGGCATCTATAACTACATACTTCTCAATCCTTAGGATGGTTTTGGCAAAGTTTGGAACGATAGCATATTGGCAAATATTATCGAAGAGGAAATTACAAGAAACAACATTGACTTGGTAAATTGTTTTCTTTATGAACTCACCTTCTGTTGTAATTTCGGACTATTGAAATTTAGTACTGCTTAAGTTCTTGTCTTTTTGTGGTGATGTGATAAGCATCGTTTGATGGACTACTGTTTTTGTATGAAGTATTGCCTAATCTATTGTTTTAATCTCAACACCCATTTTAAAATCCATTTCACACAAACTTTACCAGATAATTACTTTTGATAACTACGGAGTTTCGGGCCATTGTAACCACCGTGATGTGCATTATGGGGTAAGGTGAGTTGAACTCTATTTCTTAGTCATATTTGATCAATATTTTTGAAATTGAAGGAATTTCTTGCTACAAAATGTTGTAATTTTGACTCCCCTCTGTATCTTGTTCTTTGATGTTTCCGGCACTAGACTAAACTTGGCAAATTAGAGAATAACTAGAAGCACACAAGATTTATCCTAATTCGGCAAAACTTTTGCCTATGTCCAGTTATGATTTCTCTGGGTAGAGAAACCACGGCTTCTTTGATTAATAATAGAGTATAATGTACTTTTGCAAACCCTAGACCTAGTCCCTCTCTTCCCTCAGCTGTCTCTCTGTTATCTCTCACTAGCTTTTCAGCCTTACCCGCACCTCTATTTATAAGTATAGGGTATGGTTTACATCCTATTTTCTGATTAGGTTTCCTATTCTATATGGATAGAAAATTACAGTTTCTTTCCTATTGCAATTCTGCTTCTAGGACTCCCAATCTAATTGTACAAGAAAACTTAATTCTTTTCTAATCCTTGTAGGACAAGGATCTGTGCACCTTACCTTTCCTAACACAACCCTAAACAAAATATGACTAACAAAAAGGCAAACCAGATCCTAACAACAAATTCCTAAATATGTTTGATATTTATGACAGATGTTACAAAAAAGTTAAAGACCAGGTACTAGTCTTCTCGGGACATGAATGTATTCTCTTGCTGTACAAATTTCCTTCCTTACTTTTTGAATCTCACTATTTTCGGACAAATTTTGACCTCTAAATTGAAACTTCGGGAGTTATAAGTAACAGGGCTACATTGGTAGTGGCTGAGGCACTTCGGTTGTCCCATGAGGTCTCAGGTTTGAAACCTGTCAAGGTACCTATCTAGCAGTCACAAGTGTTTCCTGCTGCCCAAGATTTGTAATGTTCAGCAGTGGGCCCCAGGTTGGGCTTCCTTGTCAGGAAAGCTGACAGGGTGGCTCTCCTGGGTGATAAAAGAAAAAAAAGAAAGAAAATAGTAATTAATGAGAGTAATCCTGCAAATTCTTGCACCACTGACTGCATATAATAAGATAATGACGTACTTGCCCCAAATGAATACCGAACTTAACTATTGTTTTCTTCCATCCTGGTTGATGTACGTTTTTCGGGATGACCATTTTGTGGTGTTATTTGTTTACTATGGCATACTGTAATTTGCCACATTTATTTATAGTTTATGTATGTTGTAAGCAGGAAACTCTTACAAGCGTCATCACAAAGGAAAATTGAAGCCTGGGAACTCGTATGTTTTCTCTTCATTTGCAAGTATCCTGAAATTCTGAACAAACAATAATTCACCTGAATTCTTATACGATAATACTTGTTGGATGTTGAACAGTGATGTTAGTTTTTGTTTTGCTGTCCCGTTAATTGTTCCCAGGTTAGTACAAACATATTTCGCAAGTATAGCGGACCAGTCGATATCTGGCTGTCCAGTTTAAATCCCATGCAATCCTCACATGAAGTGGTGCATTGCTTGCTCAATGAGCAGCCCAGAAAGAGCTTCCTGGCGATGGCACAGCATTCCAGCCAATGGGTTTGGTACGCTTATACATTATGAATTGAAAAGGATACCGAACCATATTATTCATGCAATCTCAAAACATTTTCTCATGTTTTCATCCTTATTTTACTTGTGAATCCTTAGATTTCTTTTACAAAATCTTCTTCAGCTTCCATCAACCGAAACGAATCCAAGTCATCAATTTCTGGCTAGTCCCAAATTCAGATAGTCGGCTATTAGTTTTTCTAACATTTGCATTTTATATCTACAGGTTCCGCAAGCTGTTTGTAGCATTTTCCAGTTACACGTATGTGAACACGCTTAAAAAGATGTAGTAGCCTCATGGTAGATGTTCTATTTTTGTGGATATACTGCCACTGCCAGCTGCGGATATGTTTTTTTTTTGTTTTGTTCGTGTGCTTACTTTTAGTGTTTCTTTACGACATGATTCTGTAGAAAATCGAATATGTACCCTGATTTGCAAATTTTTGCATCCGGGATAACCCTTCTTATATGAATCTAAGCGAGCAATACAATAGCAATCCTATCGAATGGAATAACTCTTTTGTTCTGCCTCTCTGTATGATGAGTTTCAGTTATAAGCCGCTGTCTTACATTTCACCAACTAGTTGAGTTCATGTCATTTTTTGAAAAAACAAAATAAATGTAAGGAAAATTAATGAAAATAACTTGAAAACTTTGAATTTTAACAGTAATAACAAAATAAAGGGTAAAATAAATAGTATTATGATTGATTTTTTAATATAAAAAAAGTGGTTTTTATTAAAATAAACAGTATCGAGAGTTTTTCATTAAAGTTCTCGTAAATGTAAGTGCGGAACTGCTAAGATATTGACGGAGGTCAAGCCAGTTCCTCATTTCATTTTGTGCTGGATGCTTTTAATATGGGTTTGAGTTCAAGGCTCGGACTCCCTGACGTACTTCCAACATAAATGAAGGAGTCTCTGAATAATTTCACTGTTGAATACGGAACGCTTTACCTCAAGATTCGTGTGCCCGAAAGCTGAGCTACTCAATAATATAAGGAGCTGCCTCTTGTTTATTGTGCAACGCAACATGACGCTGCTCATCATTACAGTCTTCGCGCCCCAATTTTTGAGGCCGCACGTTTGAATCAAGAACGTTACAATTTGCAGGTTACGCACGTGTCAAAAAAATTTAAATGGTACCGTATTCCAATTTACATCAAAAAAATTTAAATGGTACCGTATTCCAATTTACTCCAAAAGATATGGTCTGTGAATAACTATCCTTCCTCAAGGGGAACATCCCTTTCGTATGCATAGTTAGGGTGAATTGTGGGACCTTGATTTTCTAGAGCTAGTAAGGGCGATCAAAATACGGATACCACAAAAGTATGGTCATTGATTCAATAGCTCCTATTGCAGAGTGCACAAACGGATTAGCGATGCCACCATCTCCTATTCCGGATAAGTGGGTGAAGTCTGTCGATTTCGCCGAGATTGACCCTTCTTATTTTGCAAGATACGAAACCTGATCCCGTATGAAACCAACCAAGTTTCCTATATTCTTAGAGATTCCTAGAATCTAGGGATTTGACGTGCCCCAAGTAATCACTCCTAAGAGGATGCGATATCTACTTCTACATATCCTTTGAGATTCTTCCAATAAAATGCGGATCATGTTCCTCAAGGGATTCTCTCTCGACTAGTATAAATACACCCTTAAGGTTCATATCTGGTAGTGCAATAATTGCATATTCTATTCTCTTGCATACTACTTGAAGCTTATACATTGCTTACTAAATTGACCGTCGTAGCCTTTGGGTAGCACCCCACCGGTGCCATTTTACTTTACGGTTTGTTTATTATTTTACAGGTAGTTGAGTTTGTACATCTCATTTCCCTCAAAGTAGTGCCCGAATTTGATTCTAACACTCTCCATAAAAATATTACAAATCTAAACAAAAAGAATAGCAAGTTGAGCTGTGTAAGTCTTTACATTACAAATGATTTATTTTAATCTATACTAAAGAGAGAAGAAATTTTAAACTTGAGTTTAAGTGAATTTAAGAAAGAAAAAAAAACGATAACCACCAAGACAATTCACTATTCGAATCTTGTAAACTTGAAAAAAAATAAAGGAACATGAGTCCTCAAGATTGACCGAAAAAAGGAGATGTGGCATGATGTAGCTAGCAAGCAAGCCTAGGGGTGGGCATAAAAACCGTCAAACAGCATCGAACCGTATGAAAAAAAAGGGAAAAGAATCGTGTTGACCGGAAAAGTCAACTTTGAGTAAAAAACCGAACTGAACCGTTCAAACCGATTTTGGTTTCAGTTTCGAATGAATAAGAACCAGCTAGAACTGAACTGAACCGTTTTATTAATAATAAATAAATAAATTATATATATATATATACACATGTCATGATATAATAGGTTGACAAATTAGTTTCACCAAGTTGCAAAGCATTGGATCCCATCCCAATTTGGTTTTACTCACTCACTTTGTCACTCACCTCACCCTCCCTCACCTCACCTCACTCACACGGCCTCACCCCTCTCACATCCCCATTCCCCCATTTCGCACATATGAGATCCAACCCTCACCACGGCCTCTCATCCAAAAATATCAATGATTTGCCCACAACCTCAACTTCTGCGATGGCCCTTATCATCCATCATCCGCGACAGCTCATAACTCTTCGTCCTCCGTCCTCCCTCCTTGGTATTTTCTCTATCATTTCTCATATTTGAGATTAGGAATATGGTTGAGTTCCACTGGTTTTCCTTTCTCTTTTACTTGCACTATATATTTGAGATTAACACTGTCTAATTGAGTCACTCTTGTCCTGCATTTAGGGCCATTTGTATATAGATGGTCTATGGGGGTTCAATAAGGGTGTTTTAAGTTCATAGATTCTACAAAAATGTCATTGGCTTTAATCTGCCCCCTTAATTTAGGGCCATTTGTTAAGCTGGAGTACTACCAAAATTGCTAGGAATCAGTTGACCACTTTCTGTTATACTTGGGTTCAAAGTTATGTACTTTCCTCTTCTTCTATGTGGTTCAATTGGTTATGTGGTTCAGTTTTTGCAAAAGCTTCACTTGTAGTAGAATTCAAAATTTTAGGAATAAAAACAATTTACTTTTCTTTAATTCTATAACATCAAAAGAAATATACTCACTTATATATAATAATCATCCACCAGATTCCCAGACTCACTTATCTATTTAAGGTTCACCTCCTTGAAAGGCATAAGCAAAATGCCCCTCTGCTGCCCGTAACGAAAATGTGAAACGTAAGTCATATTGATGAAAGCATGAGGGTGATGAATAACACCCTATCTCAAACTAAAGTTTCAAGAAATAAGATGAAGCACCAGTAAAAGCTAAGGGAAAAACAACACTCTAATTGACAACACGACACGGTGACACGACACGAAAATAATGGGTTTCGGGTCAACAAAATAGCTAATCGGGTCATTATCGGGTGACCCGTTAGGAACCCATTAATAATGGGTTCTTAATGGGTATACATGCGGGTAACATGTGGGTAACCCGTTTCGACCCGTTAGGAAAAATAAATTAAAATTTTAAAGTTTAATTACTAAAAAATTTAGGGTAAATTACATAATACCCCCTCAAGTTTAAGGTCTATTACAACCCCATACAACATCTTTAAAACATTTCACTTTCATATCTCACATATTATTTTATTTCAAAATAATACCTCCATTACATTTTTCATCCATTGATCTGTTAAGCGCTGACATGACTGCCAAATATGTGGCACGTGGCAAAATTTTTTTTTTATTTTTTTTAAAAGCTTGAATCTTCTGGGAAAAAAAAAACAAAACAAAAAACTTGGAAAACGCAGAACCCACCCCCGCAACCTCTCCCCACCCCTCTTCTCCCTCCCAAGCCTCCCAACCACCTCCTTCTCCTCCACTCTCTTCACCTCCCCTCGAATCCAAAAACCCACCCCCACCTTCCCCGAGCCCTTTCTCCTCTTCACCCCCACCCATTTTCCCCCTGCACCCACCTTTGGCACCAACCCTCGCACCCACCCTCTTCCCTCCTCTACGCACCCCACTCCTTAAATTCACACCCATTCCTCTCATTTTCACCTCACGAACCAGGCGATAGTGGCGTAGATGGGATCTGGGTTTTTTTTTTTTCTGGGTTGAAGGTAGGGGGTTGGGGGAAGAAGATGAAGATGGGGGAGAAGAGATGAGGAGGAGGAGGAGGATGGGTGAAGACGAACTGAAGGGCTTGTTTTTTTTTTCTTGGGTTGCAGAGGGAAGAAGATGAAGATGGGGGAGAAGAAAAGAGGAGGAGGGGGAGGGAGGTGCGTTTGCATGGGTCGTGAGGGGAGAAGGTTTCTAGGTTTAGGGGTTGCGGGGAGGTGTGTTTTAGCTTTTGTTTTTGGTTTTTATGTTTTTTTTTATTTAAAAGATTCAGGTTTTAAAAAAAATAATAATAATTTTGCCACGTGGCACACATTTGGCAGCCACGTGGCACACATTTGGCAGCCACGTGGCACAAATGTGGTAGCCACGTCAGCGCTTAACAGATCAATAAATGGAAAATGTAACAGATGTATTATTTAGAAATAAAATAGTACGTGAGATATGAAAGTCAAATGTTTTAAAGATGTTGTATGGGGTTGTATAGACCTCAAGCCTGAGGGGATATTATGTAATTTACCCAAAAATTTATTATAAAATACAATAGCCATATTGTATATATTGGTATATTCTATATTAAATATATATTTTTGTATTATTATTCTATATAAGGTAAAAAAATTAAGTTTTATTCATTTATTTATTTTTATTACGAGAGTTTCTTATTATCATTAATATGATAAATTTTACTTAACATGTTGTCCAAAATTAAAACCAACTAGTATAGTATTAGTATAGGCAATAAGACATCCCTACAAGTATGAAAAATGTGAAAGAATCTATAAACACTTGTGATTCATCATTCCTCCACGAGTAGATAATGGTTACACTTACATAATCATTTAGATTTTTAAAACCCTCCAAACCGTCATGAATAGTATTTTTTATTTGAGTGTAAAAGTAATAAAATTAATAATAATTATTGTAGAAGTGTAAGAAATGTAAAAATATATATATACACAATCACTCGTAGTGACAAGCTTTACAACTTTTGTGAAGGAGTCAACTTCTAAATCCGACACTATAATCCATAAACCTTAAATTTGTATTTAACCATCGATTGTCGTTTAAGCTTTATTCTTTATATTGAATTTCATTTTTAAAATTTTCTTTTTTGAAAACATGATCATTTGGGGGATGTAAGAAGATGAATGGTTCGGATCTTTGATATCATGTCCCAATATTTACGGTTAATTGAAATATGAGTCGATGTTATATAGTTTGTAGAGACTTTATAAACACCAAGCAATATTTTCACTAACAATAAAACTCTAAACATTGTGAAATCCCGTTCCTGGATTTCACTGTTATAATCTACGTATTTGTATTATTGAGATTTTATATTATTTCTCGAGAATTTATTTTAATTTGTTTGAATTTAGATTTTAATTAAACTAGTTACGAAGTTTGACATTTGGAAATTAATTATTTAAAATCCGTAGATCATTCGAGGTCATAATTTATATTTTTGAATAGATCTTGAAACCACAAACATATAGGCGAAAGCCATTTTGCGACTCCGGATCATAACAGTATAGTTATGGACATTTGAAGTTGTTTTACTAAACTATAGATTTGAAATCATTTAAACTTCCAAAAGGAAGAAGCCTAATCAGATTTAAGCAAAAATAAGGGGACCAATCAACTAGAAGGAGAAGGACCAATCAAATTAAAGGGGGAAGGTTTCAAAAAAAAAAAAAAAAAGAGGGGGAGGGGCCCGTTAACCCACCAACTTGACCCGCTTGTATCTCCTCTGTCCGAGCTCTATTTTGGGTGATCTTGGTGTCCATGGAAAGTTGTTGATGACCCCTACACATCTCTAGTGTTATATTTCTCATTTTCTTTTCCATCTTTGCAGTTCGAAGCCACAAAGGCACGACTTTTCCGGCTGTTTTATCATTTTTCCGGTGATTCCAGCAACTATTTCCTTCGAATGAGGTATGAAACTTCATCTACTCTTCATAATCTTCAAGTTTGTATGCTTGGTTAGTGCTTTCGTATTCATTTTAGAGTTGGGTGTTTAGAACCTTAGAAATCCAGTTTTCTTCGGTGAATTTGGATGGTTTCCGGTTAGAATTTATCGTCGGCCTAGTTGTGAAAAGTTTTTCCCTTGTTGAGCTCTAGCTACCACGTAAATTTGAGCTCATTTAGTTAATGTTAAAAATTCAGGTTTTCTAAACCCTCCACCTTGGCTACCATGACTTGTGGTGGTGCGTGGGACCGTTCATGAGTATTGTCTAAGTACCAAATACCTTGTAGTGACCCTATGAACCTATGTTTAGCTCAGTTTCCAAAAATTCAATTGTTTGTGTGGTGATCAAATTGGACCACCACTTGTTTGCTTGATTGACAACAATCTGATTATTGGATCGTCGTACAATTTTGTGAGCACCCTAGTTATCAGTTGTTGGACCTTTGAGAACTTACGAATCGAAAACCCAACGTACGGATCTTCAAGATTGAATAACCTTAGATTGTTGACCTTAATGGACCTACCTTATCGACGGTTGACGTTCTAGTCAATGTGCTTTACTCTAGAGTGTTGTTTATCTCTAGTTTGTTGTTGAGGCTTGATGGAGCTTAGTTGGCTCATCACGATGACGTGTCATTTCCAATTGACGTGTGTCTCGATATATGTATTAGTGGCACCATATTGAGTTATATTTGTTATTAAATGTGCTTTCTATTGAATTGTTATTTTTATTTTTAGCATCGATCTATGTTTATTAATTATGATTCGACTGTAGCTTGGAAACGTTTATCAAATGTGGTTAGATATGTATGATTAGTATGATGTGTATGATTGTTTTTATGACGATATGAACCCATAATCTTATGAGAAGTATTATGTAGAACTTTTATGCTTGTATGATAAGATAGTTAGTGGTCATGGGAAGTTGATAGTGCAAGTGATTACAATGTAAATCATAGCGGATGAGATAAGGGTAAGTGGTTTGTGTGTTGATCTAACTGCACCATGTAACAGTGGTACATGGATGTAATCACCTGATTAATCCACATTGGGGGATCACTAGTGGTCCTGCTTGGTTAATCTACGTTGGGTGATCCTTATGGCCATGTATGCTTAGGAATGATCATGCTTAGTTAATCCGCATTAGGTGATCACTTCCTAACAGTTGTAGGAGTGACTCTGCTTAGTTAATCCACGTTAGGGAGTCACTACCTACTTGGTTACTTTGTCAGGGGTGGCTCTGCTTGGTAAATCCACTTTGGGGGGCCACTTCCTGTGTGGTTACTTATGTATGCTTCGGCGGAACTGCGTCCCTCTAGCCCTAGTTTTTTTTTTTATGTACATATGAATGATGGTTTTGAGAATCTTGAGGTTTGAATTAGAAAAGCCATTGGATGTTTGGGTGACTCCTTTGAAGTTTGCAGTGACTTGATTATGATTTCATAAAGCATGATTCTATACTCGATGTTTATAGATTGTGATCACTGGTCTGTTTTTACTAAATATCACATACTTGTATTATTGTCACTCACCCAAGCCTTGCAATTTATCTAAGAGTCTGATTGGCCCAATGTACCATTTCTATGATGTAGACATTGATTTTACATGTGATAGTGATGTGAAAATTAACTTGACACACAAATTAAACCCTATTGATGACAATTGTAGTAATGATGCAAGTAGGGATCGTTCTAGACCGGGGATTAACTAGGGATGCTAATCAACACAAATAAGACTCAAAAACACTAAACTAGACTCTATAGACTCAAAACACTCAAAACAGCAAGAAACAATAAAAAAGACTCAATTCTAGACCTAATAAGTGATTTGGACGAAAATAGAACTTAAAAGACTCAAAAGACCAAAAGAAAACAGGTTTTGACTCTAAAAACAAGACTTAATGAATGGGGATTTTGTTTTGACGAAATTGAAAGTTAAAACATAAACTTTGAAAACAAACTTAACAAAAACGATTTTGGATGAAAAAGAATGGTGAAAGGCTAGTTAGAGGGTCCTTCTCCACACGTGACATATGCATACGACTCGATTTCCAGTTACTCTTTCAACAAACCATGAATGACAATGCCCCAAATTAACTAGATTGCACCAATTAATTCTCAAATTTCCCTAGATTCATTGAATTGAATGGAATACGCATTACAACCAAATTATTCTTATCAAGGACCCTAACTATGGAATACGCATGATAGAGACACATATCAAAGATCATTAAGTTCAATGGAAATCATAAGCATTGACGAGGCATTCATAACTATGGAATACGCATGTTACTCTTGCCAAGGATTTACTTAACACAATCGTGACTAGCGACTTTTACTACTTATGAATTTAAGTTAATAATGATTAGGTGAAATTCCCTTATCCTCTAGCATCAAATTCATGCATGCAAACTAAGTGTCGACCCTCAATCAACATACATAAACATGTTATCAATCAAATAGATAAGTAAACCACATTCACGATTTATGAAATCATAACTGGAGGAAATCAAGTCATATAAAACATATGATCATGGCTTTGAATTCCCCTCTAACTACAAAGAAATTAGTTCCTCATGTTCACAAATAAACAAAGATAAATAAATTTAAACATTGACATAAAGATAGAAAACACCTAGAAACACTCCAGATGGCTCCTTCTTCTCCTTCCTTAGCTGCGGCACAAGAGGATTGTGGTGGATGGTGTGGTGGATGGTGTGGTGGATGGATGTAGATGATTTATGGTAGAGGGTGGTGACTAAATGGTGCAGCAAAGGATGGTATTTATAGGCTGAAATTCGCAGCCCCTATGTAGCAAAGGAAAAGGATTTAAAGGCCTAATTTGTATAGGACAATAACACACAATCCTTGAAGGAAAAGGCTAAGGCTTTTAGAAACCAAGGGGGAAAGGAATAATCAGGTTTCTAGAAGTTCTAGAAAGGTTTGGGGCGTCACTTTTGTAGGACAAGGGATAAGGCCTTCTAGAAAGGTTGTTTTGTGGCTGATTTCTAGAAAAACAAGGGATAAGGTGCAACACCTTTGTAGGAGTGGATAAGGGCTTCTAGAAACCTATTTTAATGTGTTTTAATCTGAAAATAAATCCCCTTTGCAACTGGAATTAAGTTAGGATAGGATTAGGATAGGATAAGATAAGATAAGGTTGGATAAGATTTTGGATAATGTTCCTTCTTTTGAGCTGATTTCTTATCTTCCTTGACTTGGATTTATTTCTTCACTCTTTTCAGCACATTCCTAGCCTCTTGAACTTCAAATTCGTCCATCCATCTTGCTCCATTCATAAGCTATCCATTTGGTGCCCAAAACTGCCTCAAAATGCTCCAAATTGCACTTTCTTGCCAACTTTGTCATATGGACCTACAAACACACGAAAATAGCTTAAAACACTATAATAAACACAAACAAACTATGAAAATGCAAGAAAACAAGCTAACTAAGTCACATAAATATGCTCCTATCAGATAGATTTGGGTAGATTACGAGAAACCACTTGATATTTTGGATTCCGTTGAGTGCTCCGGAATCCTTGCTCTTTCTCATTTCCATAAGGTTAGTCTAGAACCCTAGATTCAAGCAAATGGGAATTACCCACACTAAACCTGAATATAAATTAGATTTACCATGTTTATTACTTATAATCCAATTAGGGAATTATATAGAGTTCTTTAATTAGATTCATAAAATGATATGTTATTGCATTGTTTGATTAACGTAGCTAAATGCTAAGATCATGCATCTTTAATTCATGAATTGTTTAATTGACGGGATTGTGGAATGACGTTGAATATGATTGTTATTATTATGATTATTTTAGTTAATCAAGGTAACTTGAGATTAATATTGTGTTTCGTTTGTTATTTGATATGTTACATGTTATGGATATATCACGCTGAAGGTAAAGTGAACGATGTGATAATTGGTGTAATGTATGACGAACTATGAATGGCTTGATCCCTATTGAGGGTACGTAGGCAGTCTATTGAGGAGGTTAGATGCAGCCATAAGATATACGAAAAATCACTACGAAATTTGATTATGGAGTTGTAATTTGCCATATTCCAGAGGCGGAATAAGTTTTTGATACGAATTTTGGTGACGTCACATGTCGATCCTGGGCGTATGTTGGGATCGGGGCGTGACAAACATAATATCAACGATCCGAACCGTTCATCTTCCTATATCCTCTAATGGATCATGTTTTCAAATAACAAAATCTAAAAAAACAAAATTTGGTGAGAAAAATGAAGCATAAATGTAAACAACAATCGACGGTTAAGTTTTGATCTACGATTTATATGATATAGTGGCACATTTCAAAATTCAGCTCTTCACGAAAGTTGTAAAGCCTGTCATTACAAGCGTTTATATATTTTTTTTCTATATTTTTCACACTTCTACATTAATTAAAAACCTATTAAAGACTTTACTTAAACAATAGCCATAGGATAAATGAGAAGAGAGTGTTAATGTAGAAAGCCTCACTAAAAATAACATTAATATAACTCTTGAAGACAATATATCAAACCAAAGTTCCAATACCGTTTCCCGTGGTGATTGATGAAAATTGAAGAGTTTGATTGTAAGAAAATGTGCAAGGTTCCAAACCTTGAAACATAACTCCCTTAATTTTGCAAATCTTTTTGAACATTTGATATTTTGTAATGCTCTAAAGTTTTTTTTATTTTTTATTATGCTCTTATTTTGGGTATGTAAATATGTAATACTTGAAAGACAAATGTGTTTTTATGTTTTGAATGTGAAATATCGTATGTATATACTTATTTAGTATTATGTTTTTCATTTGATTATTTACTGGTTTACAATATATTTTTCTTAACGGGTAAGGGGTCGGGTCATATTACATGTTAATATTATCGGGTCGATTTCGGGCCGGGTTATTTTACCCGTTTATTTTAACGGGTGTTACATTACACGACCCTTTAAGATATCAGGTATGACACGAAAACAACACAAACACGGGAAACGTGACACGAATGCCAGGTCTAATATTTCTTTTAGTTGTCTCTTTTTGTTGACTTGGTGCCACTACCAAAGACATTTGCATTAAAAAAGATGTGTTGTATGCAACTTTATATAATCAGTTTTAGAAGATGTTTTGAATGCATGATGATTTGATGTTCAAATAATTTAATATTTGGAACAGTAAACTGGCAAGAACCGAATCGGAACCGGTGTAGACCGAACTATAAGGTTCTAGTAATAAATTTAAGCGGAACCGCACCAAACTGAATTGTTGATATTTTCCAGTTCCGGTTCCGATTTAGGGGTGGAACCGCACCATGCCCACCCATAAGCAAGACAGGGGAGATACAATATTGACCTGTTTTGCTGTGGCCCACTGCATTGCACATAGTGTCCAGCTGGACAAGCAATAAAGTCATGCACTTAAATTTGACTCAGCTTTTTCCCTCTAGCAGAAGTGTGTAGTGTACTGTCTGTTAAACAGAAACCCCAACCTAAAAAACTTTTTTCTTTTTCCGTGAGAGAGCTTTTTCCCAGCGTGAGAGTTCTTCCCCCTTTTGGTGAGGGTTTTTATCTTGTTTCATCAGATCTTTGGCACCGACTCTAGCTCCGGCTGGGGTCGGTTGCCACTTTTCCCTTTCTTTTGTTCTCTCCTCTTTTCCCCTTCTCTGCTGTTTTTCCCCTCCTCCTCCTCTTGATTTGCCCTCCTATTCTTACCTTGCTAACATCCCTTTTCCTCCTTCATCTAAGTTTCAACCTTTGGCCATACTTTTTGAGATGGTGCTTCGAGTTTCAGTGTTTCGACTGACTCGAGTGTTCCCAACACCACCACCTTCTCTCTGTTGTCTGCCATGTGTGGCAGTGTTGCTCATGGTGTTCCATGGGCTTGTTTCCATCGATAGCCAACTGATATTTTTCAGTTTGTGGTTATCTTTACTTAATGGCTATGCTCGGAGAGTAGATTGGTGTTGGATGATGAGACTGGTGAGGAGATGTTTGGTGGTGAGCATGGATTTGCAGGTCAAGATGCACTATTCTGGTGGAGACGGTAGTAGCGGACGTCTTGGTTTGTTTTCTTTTGTTTTTCAGCCTCAACTGTTTGGTTGGGCTCTTGTTCGTTTGGTGTTTAGCCCGTCTTGTGCTTGTTTATGTTTTTCTGTTTCTATGCCTTTCGTTTGTAAATATGATTATTTGTAGTTAATAAAGTTTCCTTGTCCAAAAAAAAAAAAGAACATAAACCCCAAACTAAGTTGCACTATTTTGTACTGCTCCACCACCTCCACCGCCACCCATCACCCACCACCACTACGACCTTTCTCATTCCCATTCCACCTCAACTTCGAAAATTAGCTCACATTGAGCCTGGGTGGGTGGGAGTTTCTTTACACATGCGTTGGATTGGATTAGATTCACAGTAAAGAGGGTTGTGATACACCCCGACCTGGAAAGGTTGAAGCATGCTGGCCATCATTGTAAGGTGACCTAACCATAAGGGTAAGTGATGCAAAAAGTGAATAAGATTAAAACAAATTAGAACTAAACAGTGAAAGAGTGCGCAATTCGTAGGTTGAACCCACTACAATTATTCAGAGTGTAATAGACAGTGAGACTACAGAAGAGTAGTCAAAGCAACCAAAGTACACTGATTACATAATAGTGATAAGTTCATACGTCTAAAACAGAAGGAAATGTCAGAACTGCCCGAATTCCTTGAGTGCCACAAAGAGTACAGCTATCTAGGTCCTGGAGGGGCAAAAACCAAAGTTGAATGGGTCAGCAAAACAATGCTTATACGAAAACCTTTATTTTTTAATATAATAACCCCTCGCCGTAAAACAAGTATAGTTTCCTTAAACATACTAATAAAGTATATAAACGATAATTCAATAATATTAAAGCAATATAATAATCAGAAATATGCCAGTAAATGATGTATCGAATGCCACATTAATAATCATGTGATAATCAAGTATAGCCAAGTGCTCATCCATCTAAGCTGACACAAAAGGTCGAACAGATGGTTTCTGACACGAAAAGGATTGGGTATAATCAATATGCTCTAGTACTACAATCACGTGAAGACTGGTGCAGAAGCACATCACATATAAGTCGGATTGCCTAGTGCAATCTACCCGACAGGATTGGCACCTAAACTTGGATCCAAGGTCAGCGAACGGTGTGATGTGAACATACACATGAAGGACTGGCCCTGGCCCTAGGGCGAGTACTAACACCAGGTGCAGCAAGATGAGGATGTACAAATATGTATGAATTCCATGACAATAATATCACAACCATATAGCAGCATTTATCACAATTTATATCACAATAATGATACTAGGCAATATAGGCGTAAAGGTGAAGTAAATACGCATTTATGGAAACTATAAATATGTATAGGTATAAAACAATTGCCCACTCACAAGTACGTCACTAGGTTGTAGCCCCCAAGCCTAGCTTGGCCTGAAAAATCCTCGGGATAAGTTTCCCCTATATGTGAAATAACTAAAATAACATTAATTAAAGCACATAACGGAAACCTAAATAAAACTGCCATAGTTTGCTCAAACCTAGGGTTTAAATAAATGAAATCGATCTATTCGACGACACAAACACACACGTGTCAACCACGCACCTGCTGGAGGCCGGACGCGCCCTCACACGCTACCCAAAGTGGACTGCACAGCTTGCCCACGCGCCCTCGAGTACACTGTACTCGCCTTCCTCACGAAAATCTGCAGTTTTTGCAGATTTTTGGCCCAACTTCCAGAGCTCCTAACGAGCTCGATTCTCAACCAAATTCACTTCTACAAAAGCCAAATTACATCTAGGAATGTGATCTACCGATCCCAATTCAAAGAAAGTTCGAAAATAGTCTAAGTTAATCCGAAATTTGGTCTAAAAGTGGCCATCCGAGTTAATCCAAAATTTGGTCTGCAAGTGGCCAAACGAACACGGTTACAAATTTTCCAGAAATTGAAAATTTTCTTCCTAACTTCCAGAGTTAATTTCCAACTCGTTACTTAACCAAACTCAGTGATTCAAAAGCAATTTTGAAGTTAAGAATGTAGAGAACAAGTTTGTATCTAGAAGAAGTCCAGTTGTGGTTGAGGTTGACCAAAAAAATGGCTTGAAAGTGACCAAATAGTCACGATTCTGGAATGAAAAACGCAGGTTCTCCTTCTTCTCAAGTTTTCTGGGTAAAACCACAAGTTCAAAACACAAACAAAGGATCAATAACAACCCATAGAAGTGAAATGAAAGTTCTAAAGGTTTCTCAAGGCTTACCTAAGCCATAAATGGCTTGAAAATCGATATGTCGAACTCGCCGAGTCGACCTTCCGAGTTGGTGAGTCAAAACTCATCCACACCAGATTTCATAGACACGGTTGTGATCGTGAGGCTGAGATGATCACAATGGTGTAATTTGTTTTTCACGTTTAAGTGTTTTGGTGTGGTTTTGTGATGGTTGCAGAGAGGAAGAAGAAGAATAAGTGCGGCGTGGGATAGGGAGAAGAGAGAGAGCTACTTTTCTGATTGGGGGGGGCAAAAAATAAAGAAGGGATGGGATAGGTGAGAGTGAAATAATGAAGAGAGGTGCACGGGATGGGTTAAAAAGGAATCCAATGGATAGGTTTTTAGATTTCCTACAGTAAAAGGAAATCGAAATCTATTCGAAGTAGATATTTTTACACTTTAAAATCTATGCCTACCCGTACTAGCATGTACAATTTAAATGCGATAACGACAAATAAAAAGGAAAGCAATAAGAATAAGTCCACGTCACTTGCCAATAAAGGCATAATCGTCAATACACATACTCGGGGAGAAACTACATAGGAAAATTAGGGACATGTCGTCACAATCTACCCCTCTTATAACAATTTCATCCCTGAAATTTCAATACTGACTACTATCAAAGCCATAAAATAGACGTGGATACATATCTCGCATACGCTCTTCTGTCTCCCAAGTGGCTTCCTCCACTAAGTGGTTCCTCCACAAAACCTTCACCATCCGCACGGTATTGTTCCTAAGAACCTTATCCTTCCAATCAAGGATAGTCACTAGAACCTCATCATAGGTCAAATTTAGATTGATCTCCAGAGGCTGAGGGGGGATTATGTGTGACAGATCAGAAACATACCTCCGTAGCATCGATACATGAAACACATTGTGCGCTCTCGCGAACTCTGGTGGCAAAGCAAGTCGATAAGCAACTTCCCTAACTTGTTCAACGATCTGGTACAGCCCGATGTACCTAGGACTGAGTTTCCCTCTCTTGTCGAATTGCACAACACCTTTCCACAATGATAATTTCAAGAATACACAATCACCAACCTCACAAACTCTGTCTGTAGAATGTCTGTCGGCGATACTCTTCTGCCAATCCTGGGTCGCTTTCAGGTTAGCCTTTATCACCTGAATGTTCTGTGTCGTCTCCTCCACGATCTCAAGGCCCACTTAAACTCGTTCGCCGACCTCAAACCAACAAAGTGGAGTACGACATGGTTTCCCATACAACGCTTCAAACGATACCATACCAATGCTAGAATGGAAGCTGTTGTTGTACGCAAACTCTATCAACAGTAAACGCTTGTGCCAAGCGTCTCCAAACTATAGAACTGACGATCTCAATATATCTTCCAAAGTCTGGATAGTTCTCTCTGACTGCCCATCAGTTTGAGGATGATAGGCGGTGTTGTAGAGTAATCTTGATCCCAAAGCTTCCTGAAAAGCTACCCATAACTTTGAAGTATATCGTGGATCCTGGTCATAAATGATACTAACTAGAACTCCGTGGTACCTAACCACTTCAGAGATGAACCGTTTGGCCAACTGACTCAACGAGTAATTCTCACGAACGGGTATGAAATGTGCTGACTTGGTAAGTCGATCAACCACCACCAAAATACCATCGTAACAATTTCGTGTACGAGGTAACTTGTACACGAAATCCATCGTAATATATTCTCATTTCCACTGAGGTATTGGGAGTGGTTACAGCAATCGAAACAGCTTTTTCCTTTTTACCTTAACCTGCTGGCAAATTGCACAACGACTAACATACGTTGCAACTTCTGTTTTCATACCTGGCCAATAATAGAAGTGTATGATACATCTTAGTGCTCCCTAGATGCATTGCATAAGCAGAAATATACGCTTCATCCAATATGTCTTTCTTTAGTTCCTCAACATTCGGTACATACATTCGTTCGCCTTGTATAAGCATGCTGTCAGGATCTCTAATCCAGAGGTCATTCTTTTTCCCGTCTAACACTGCTTGTATCAATTCCTGAGATTTTGTATCGTTCCTCTGAGCTTCGAGAACATGATCCAACAGAACCGATCTGACCTGAAAACTAGCAATTAGGCCCCCCAACGACCCTTTTTCAAAGCTACTCTAGTGGATCTCAGGTCAGTCAAAAGAGGAATGCGACTAGCATAAAGAGCATTAAGTTGGCCATGAGACTTCCTACTAAGAGCATCAGCTACTGAATTGGCACGACCTGGGTGATACTCAATGGTGCAGTCATAATCATTGAGCAACTCTACCCACCTCTGCTACCGGAGACTGAGGTTTGGCTGATTAAAGATGTACTTAAGGCTGTTATGATCAGTGAAGATCTTACACTTTTCCCCATAAAGATAGTGCCTCCAGATTTTCAAGGCAAAGATGATCGCTGCCAACTCGAGGTCATGAGTAGGATAGTTCTTCTCATTGGGCTTTAACAGTCGCGATGCATAAGCAATCACTTTATCATGCTGCATTAACACACAACCAAGACCATTCAGAGACACATCACTGTAGATCTCAAAGTTCCCACCATCATCGGGAAGTGCTAAGACAAGTGCATGAGTGAGAAGATACTTCAACTGTTGGAAACTTTGCTCACACTCACTACTCCACACAAAAGGAATATCTTTTCTAGTCAATTTTGTCAGAGGTAGTGCTATGGTTGAAAAGTCTTTCACGAAGCGTCGATAATAACCAGCAAGACCAAGAAAGCTTCGAACTTCCATAACTATCCAAGGTTGTTCCCAGTTCTCCACAGCTGCTATTTTCTAATGATCCACAAGCACACCCTGAGCTAATACCACGTGCCCTAAAAATGATACTTGATCCAGCCAAAACTGACATTTGCTGAACTTAGCATACAACCGATTTGCCCTTAACGTCTTTAGAACCAAACGTAGATTCCTGGCATGATCAATTTCATTCTTAGAATACACCAAAATGTCATCTATGAAAACAATGACGAACCTGTCGAGATATGGATGGAATACTCGATTCATCAGGTTCATGAAAACTGCTGGTGCATTAGTCAATCCAAATGGCATCACCAGGAACTCGTAATGACCATATCGAGTTCTGAAAGCTATCTTTAGAACGTCGTCGCTTCTGATCTTCAGTTGGTAGTAACCAGATCTCAGATCAATCTTCGAGAATACACAAGCACCTTTGAGCTGATCGAAGAGGTCATCAATATGAGGTAACGGATAACGATTTTTAATTGTCACCTGATTTAACTACCTGTAATTGATGCATAACCTCAAGGTTCTATCTTTCTTCCTTACAAACAAAACTAAAGCTCCCCACGGGGAAGTGCTTGGTTAAATGAAACCCTTATCAACTAACTCTTGCAAATGAGTTTTAAGTTCCCTTAACTCTGTGGGAGCCATACGATAAGGTGTAAGAGAAATAGGATTAGTACTTGGAAGTAGATCGATGGTGAACTCCACTTTAAGATTCAAGGGTAAGCTAAGTAATTCCTTGGGAAAACATCGGGAAAGTGTCTAACTACTATGACGTCTTCCACAGATGTAGTAGTCTCCTCCGCTAGCACGACATGAGCTAAGTAACCTTGACAACCTTTATTCAACAGTCATCTCACCCTTATGGTAGTGATAACTCCGTGCTTTAGACCACTGCGCTCACCGATAAACGTGACAATAGGCATGCTCGGTCGGTGAAAAGTAACAACTTTCTCATATCAGTCTAACTTGGCACGATTGCAGTGTAACTAATCCATGCCTAAGATAACGTCAAAATCAACGATATCCAAATGAACAAGATTAGTCGGCATGACTACATCTTCGACAAGGATAAGACATCCTTGATATTCCCAACTAATATAACAGATTTCACCCCTAAGCATCGAGAACTCCAACTCGTAGTCGAGTGAAGTAGGATGTGGTTGAGTCGTTTGAGCAAACTTATGGGAAATAACTAAATGCATAGCACCAGAATCAATTAAAACTTTAGCAAAATGTCTTAGAACATTCAACGTACCCATGATCAAGTCCGAATTCGCCTAAGCATCCTGAAGGGTGATGTTGTTAACTCTTCCCTGAACTTGTTGTCTGCCTCTACGACCCCTGTTTGCTTGAGTCTGATTACCTCAACCCTGATTACCTCGGCCTTGCTAGGGTAAATTTGCCTGTCTGTCTGAACCTCCACTGCTAGACGCTACATTTAGGTTTTGATACTGCCCTCCAGTATACATCTATGCTCCGCCACCTTGATACGGTGTGTACTCTCCCTGGAACTGTGGATAACCTCCATGAGTCTGCTGATAGCCTCCCTAATAGTAGGGAACCTCAGGTGTATACTGGTATGATCCTTCTTGATTCGGGACTACGCCTTCTTGGTAGTGGAAAGCTCCATCGTGGCCTATCTGCTGACGGTTACCAGGTGCTGGAAGCTGCTGTAGGGGGACTGCTAGTGGTAGATTAGCAGGCTGATTCTTCTAATTCTGATGGCAATTATAGGCCATATGCCCTGTTTTTCCACAAGTGAAACATCCTCTGCTTCCTCTCTTACACTCGCCATAGTGACGGGTGTTACACATGCGACAAAACTGAACACCTGAACTGCTGGAGTTTCTTTGATTCTGAAAATGAGAACCACCAGCGGACCTGCCTTCTCTCTGAGGTGTACCGAAGTTAGAACCCGCTCGAGGATCCAGAGCTGTTTCCACTCCTTTTAAAATTTTGAGCCCTTCTCGGGCCAATTGATGATCGCCCCCTGTTATTGTACCTCTAGACATTCCTGCCAACATCCTCATCGTCAGGAGCATTCTTTGAATCTTCAATCTGAAGCAAGATCTCGAAGAACTCTTGGTAAGTAGCACAGAGAGTAGAAGTTGCTATAGTACGCCATTTCTTGCAAGTTCCCCTCTTAAACAAACAAAACATCTCCTGGGGATTAGCAGCAGTCTCAGGGCAATAACAAGATAAGTCTGGGAACCTTCAATGATACTCAGTGGCTAACATATTGCCCTGCCTCAGGTCTGTGAACTCATTTTTCTTACTATCCAAATACTCGGGATGGACAAATCTGGTCTGAAACAACTGTTTGAAAACATCCCAATCTATAACATCTGCATCAGATAAGGATCTCCTCTCATGATCCCACCAAGATTTTGCTCCCATTCAAAAGAACCAGTTCACTATCTCAACCCATCTATCTAGGGAAAGATTACCCTGCTTGTGCATAACTCGAAAAGTCTTCTCCACATGAACGAACCATATCTCTGACTTCTCCAATCCCTCATTACCAAAGAAATCATTAATCTTCAGGCGAGATACAATATCCAGAGTATTCCTCATGGTAGGACGGAGTGAAGACTGAATAGCAGTGGTGATAGCCTCACCAAACTGCCCAAAGTCCGGAAAGTTATTCTCAGCTGGAAAATGTGGCTCTCTATGAGGTGGCATGGTTCTGACATAAGAAAACAAGAGTTAAAACACACTAGGAAGTGCAGGATTGTCTAAATCGATGCTTTGATACCAAACTGACACACCCCGACCTGGAAAGGTCGAAGCATGCTGACCATCATCGTGAGGTGACATAACCATAAGGGTAAGTGATGCAAAAAGTGAATAAGATTAAAACTAATTAGAACTAAACAATGAAAGAGTGCGCAATTCGTGGGTTGAACCCACTACAATTATTCAGAGCGTAATAGACAATGAGACTACATAAGAGTAGTCAAAGCAACCAAAGTACACTTATTACATCATAGTGATAAGTTCGCACGTCTAAAATAGAAGGAAATTTTAGAACTGCCCGGATTCCTCGAGTGCCACAAAGAGTACAACTATCTAGGTCCTGGAGGGGCGAAAAACAAAGTTCAGTGGGTCAGCAAAACAATGTTTATATGAAACCTTTATTTTCAAATATACTAACCTCTCGCCGTAAAACAAGTATAGTTTCCTTAAATATACTACTCAAGTATATAAACAATAATTCGATAACATTAAAGTAGTATAATAATCAGAAATATGCCAAGTAAATGATGTATCGAATGCCATAGTAATACTCATGTGATGATCAAGTATAGCTAAGCGCTCATCTATCTAAGTTGACACACAAGTTCGAACAGATGGTTTCTGACACGAATAGGACTGGTGTAATTAATATGCTCTAGTACTACGATCACGTGAAGACTGGTGCAGAAGCACATCACATACAAGTCGGATTGACTAGTGCAATCTACCCAACATGACTGGCACCTAAACTTGGGTCCAAGGTGAGCGAACGGTGTGATGTGGACATACACGTGAAGGACTGGCCCTGGCCCTAAGACGAGTACTAACACCGGGTGCAGCAAGATGAGCATGTACAAATATGTATGAATGCCATGACAGTAATATCACAACCATATAGCAGCATTTATCACAATTTATATCACAATAATGATACTAGGCAATATAGGAGTAAAGGTGAAATAAATACGCATTTATGGAAACTATAAATATGTATAGGTATAAAACAATTGCCCACTCACAAGTACCTCGCTGGGTCGTAGCCACCGAGCCTAGCTTGGCCTTGAAAATCCTCGGGATAAGTTTCCCCTATATGTGCAATAATTAAAATAGCATTAATTAAAGCACATAACGGAAACCTAAATAAAACCTCCATACTTTGCTCAAACCTAGGCTTTAAATATATGAAATCGATTTACTCGACGACACAAACACACACGTGTGAACCACGCGCCTGCTGGAGGCCGGACGCGCCCTCATGCGCTGCCCAAAGTGGATTGCACAGCTTGCCCACACGCCCCACGAGTACATTGTACTCGCCTTCCTCGCGAAAATCTGCAATTTTTGCAAATTTTTGGCCCAACTTCCAGAGCTTCTAATGAGCTCGATTCTCAACCAAATTCACTTCTACAAAAGCCAAATTAAAGCTAGGAATGTGATCTACCGATCTCAATTCATAGAAATGTCGAAAATAGTCCGAAATTTGGTCTGAAAGTGGCCAAACGACCACGGTTACAAATTTTTCCAGAAGCTGAAATTTTTCTTCCTAACTTCCAGAGTTGATTTCTAACTCGTTACTTAACCAAACTCAGTGATTCAAAAGCCATTTTGAAGTTAAGAATGTAGAGAACAAGTTTGTACCTAGAAGAAGTCCAGTTGTGGTCAAGGTTGACCAAAAAAATGGCTTGAAAGTGACCAAATGGTCATGGTTCTGGAATGAAAAACGCAGGTTCTCCTTCTTCTTGAGTTTTATGGGTAAAACCACACGTTGAAAACACAAACAAAGGATCAATAACAACCCATAGAAGTGAAATGAAGGTTCTAAAGGTTTCTCAAGGCTTACCTAAGCCATAAATGGCTTGAAAATCGATATGTCCAACTCACCGAGTCGACCTTCCGAGTTGGTGAGTCAAACTCGTCCACACCAGATTTCATGGACATGGTTGTGATTAGACCTGGCATTCGTGTCGTGTTTTCCATGTTCGTGTCGTTTTCATGTCATACCCGATATCTTAACGGATCATGTTGTGTAATACCCGTTAAAATAAAAGGGTAAAATGACCCAACCCGAAATCGATCCGATAATATTAACAGGTAATATGACCCAACCCATTACCCGTTATGGAAAATATATTTTAAACCAATAAATAATCAAATGAAAAACATAAAACTAAATAAGTATATACAGATCATATTGTCACATCTAAAACATAAAAACGCATTTTTCTTTTAAGTATATTTCACTTACCTAAAGTCTTTAATAGGTTTTTAATTAATGTAGAAGTGTAAAAAAATATAGAAAAAATATATAAACGCTTGTAATGACAAGCTTTACAACTTTCATGAAGAGCTTAACTTCGAAATTCGCCATTATAATCATATAAATCATAGATCAAAATTTAACCGTTGATTGTTGTTTACATTTACGCTTCATTGTTCTCATCAAATTTTGTTTTTTCAGATTTTGTTTTTTGAAAACTTGATCTACTAGAGGATGCAGGAAGATGAACGGTTTGGATCGTTGATATTATATTCAAAGTTTTATGGTTAGTGAAAATATTGCTTGATGTTTATAAAGTTTCTACAAACTATATGACATCGACTCATATTTCAGTTAACCGTAAATATCAAAACGTGATATCAAAGATTTGAACCGTTCATCTTCTTACATCCACCAGATGATCATGTTTTCAAAAAAGAAAATTTTAAAAATGAAATTCAATAAGAAGAATAAAACGTAAATGGCAATCGACGGTTAAATATAAATTTAAGGTTTATGAATTATAGTGTTGGATTTCGAAGCTGACCCCTTCATGAAAGTTGTAAAGTTTGTCACTATGAGTGAATGTATATTTTTGTTTACATTTTTTACACTTCTACAATAATTATTATTAATTTTATTAATTTTACCCTCAAATAAAAAACATTATTTGTGAAGGTTTGAAGGATTTTAAAAATCTAAACGATAATGTAAGTGTAACCATTATCTACTCGTGAAGGAATAATGATGAATCACTAGTGTTTATATATTCTTTCACATTTTTCATACTTGTATGTATGTCTTTTTAGTTCTTACCGATACAATACTATATTAGTTTATTTTAATTTTGGACAACAACATGTTAAGTAAAATTTATCCTAGTAATGATAATAAGGAACTCTCATAATAAAAATAAATAATGAGTAAAACTTTTTTTTTTAATTTATATAGAATAATAATACAAAACTATATATTTAATATAGAATATATTGTATATATTAATATGGCTATTGTATTTTATAATAAATCTTTTAGTAATTAAACTTTAAAATTATCAAAATAAATGTTTTCTTAACGAGTCGAAACGGGTTACCCACGTGTTACCTGCGTGTATTGACACACCTGGTCCCGAAGGAGGGCATGCTGGCCGTCACGTGAGAGTGACGTAACCATTTGCACAGTTCGGAAGCTTAAAGATACAATTACTAAGATGTAACACTCGGGGGTGAGTCCTACTTTTTGTGAATTCTGTCAGAACACCGTTGGATTCCTCGTGGCCACCAAAGGTCTGCTAACTTGAACCTGGAAGGGCGAAAGAAAAAATTGAGTGGGTCAGTAAAACAATCTTTTCAAGACAAAACATTTCTCAAAACGTTGTAACCCCTCTCCGTAAAACTTATACTTTCCCAGAAAATAGCATATATACATATATATTTCCAAAAATCTCAAAACCCAAATCCTTTAACACTTTTCAAAAAGTATGCCATGCAATGATTAAAAAACATAATATGGATGCATCAATATAAATCAGGTGAAAAAACAAATCAACCGGAGACCCTGAAGTGGTCCTGTACGGTTGATTCTATAGCTCAAAATCCAATCCAGCCAGAGTCACCAACTGTGACTTGTACGGCCCTGCCGGAGTCACCAACTGTGACCTGTACAGCACTACTCTGCACATAAGTTGGAACTACCTATAGTAGTTTGTACGACTAGGATGGTGTAATAATACGCTCTAGTGCTTCTCTCATCAATCATCTGTGCACATAATCTAAGGTCACCTACTAAGCGGAACCACCTCTAGTGGTCTGTACGACTAGCATCTACTTGGATCCAAGGTGAGCGTGTGATGCGGGTGAATAACATAAGCACTAACACCGAGGGTGCAGGTTATGAGCTCTCAAAACAATCCACAACAATAATAAATAACTCACCTGATACTCACCTGTGCGTCCACATCACCATTTCATAAATATGCATCATATACCAAATCAAACATTTCATGTAATTCTATGCATGGCATTTCAAAACATACTTTCATTTAAATTCGATTTCTGGGAAAATCATCAAGTATATGGGTATATACAGAAAACAAAACTGCCCACTCACCTGGAGTTCGCCCTACAACTCCCTAGCATAACACATCAAGGCGTCATGATGATCAGCGCCTAGAACGAACATCAAACCATGCCTCAGAAATCAAATCGATAGAATATGAAATTCACATAACACATATCCACAAGGGCATTCAAGACTAATGCGAGACCCGTTGATCAAAGGTCAACCGTCGACTAAGTTCGACGGTAGGGTCATAACCCCACATAACTCAATCTGAAAGATCCACAACTCAAATTTCCAATCCATCACTTCCCAAGATACACATTAAGCTTCTAGAACAACGTACTAAAATTTCGTTATGATCCAACGGTTGGATCTCCGCCCATTTCCAAAACCAAGTGGCGGTTAACCTTTTATTTTTTGAACTTACAAATCCAATTCAGGAAGATCCATACGTGGATTTCCAATCCGTAAGTTCCTACATTCTTCAAATATTACATACTACTACGTATCAAAGTTTGGTGACGATCCGACGGTTGGATCGTTGATTCACCTTTTGGCCTAACCATGAATCGTATCGAATTTAAGTTCAAATGATCAACCAACGTCAAATCACTATCATAACTGAACTCAAGACATCAAATATAGCTTAAAAATAACATTGGCGGCCCACTGGCCACGTGTCACCGTACGCGCCGCAGTGGGTGGCGGTCGGCCGCTCCGGCTCGCCGGAAAATCCAACTATTTCCAAAAATTACCAAAATTTATAGAAATGAAGATCTCAATGAGTAGAACAACTTTCATACCTGTGGCCAAGGCCAATTCGTCCTAGAAATGCTCCAATTCCACCAAAACCGTGCGTAACCCTAGGTTTTGGGTGTTCTTGATTCGTCCCTAGTTCGACTCCAACGCTCCAACCACTGATTGGGCATTGTTCCAGACCTCAAGGGAAGTATTTTGGTGGTGGAAATTGGAAGGAATTGCTTCGGGATTGGGTGATTCGAAGCCAAAGTCGCTGCACCCCTTACTTGCGGTTTTCTCCATTTTCAAAGCCAAATCTCTCCAAATTTGAGATGAAATAGATAAAGGGGAGGTCATGGAGAAGTTTCCAAGTGATTTCTTGAAGCAATTCGCCGGAAAAATGGTGGAATTTCGACGGAAATGTGTAGAAAACCCGACGGGTCGCGCGCGGGTCGAAATGGGTCCGGCCGATCCCCTCCTTTTCCTTCTCCCTTCTTTCCTCCTTTCCCTGATTCTGATTGGTCCTTCCCTTCTCTCACTGTTCCGATTGGTCCATCTCCTCCTTCCTTGGTTGGGCAGCCAATCCCCCTTCTTCTTTCTTTTATTTCTGATAGGGCAGTCCACCTCTCTCCCCTCTCTAACTGGGCAGCGCCCAACCTTTAATTCCCCTTCTTAAAACTGAAATTCTACCACAAATAATTGAATTACTAAAATGTCCCAAACTTTAAACGTTAATATCTTCTTCGATATAACTCCAAATCACGAACCGCTTGCGCCCACGCATCCGTAGCGACGAGTACTACGAGGATATGTCAAGAAAACAAATCTTAGATGGCACGACACAATGATTAACCTCGAACAATGCGCGTGCCTCAAAGGGCTTTTTTTTTTTTTTTTTTTTAAATCCTTTATTAAAACTGTAGAAACTCTTAAAATCAGGGACGGGCTGTCACATGTATACCCGTTAAGAATCCATTCTTAACGGGTCACCCGATAATGACCCGATAAGTTATCGTGTTGACTCAAAACCCGTTATTTTCATGTCGTTTTCGTGTCGTGTCAGAAACTGCCGGGTCTAGTTGTGATCGTGGGACTGAGATGATCACAATGGTGTAATTTGTTTTTCACGTTTGAGTGTTTTGGTGTGGTTTTGTGATGGTTGTAGAGAGGAAGAAGAAGAAGAAGTTCGGCGTGGTTGAGGGAGAAGAGAGAGAGCTGCTTTTCTGATTGGGGGGGACAGAAAATAATGAAGGGATGGGATAGGTGAGAGTGAAATAATGAATAGAGGTGTACGGGATGGGATAAAAAGGAAATCGAAATCTATCCGAAGTAGATATTTTTACACTTTAAAATCTACACCTACCCGTACTAGTGTGTACAATTTAAATGCGATATCGAGAAATAAAAAGGAAAGCGATAAGAATAAGTCCACGTCACTTGCCAATAAGGGCATAATCGTCAATACACATACTCGGAGAGAAATTACATAGGAAAATTAGGGATGGATCGTCACAGTTGTGGGTGGATCATGATAGGTTTTGGAATATTGGTGAACGGAATGGGGTGCGTGTGGTCTCAGGTGGCGAAATTCGCCTTCTTTCCGCCATCTCCGCCGACCTACAAGATCTAGAAGGGGCAGCACGACAGCACGACAGCACCAACACGACGTTGTTGATGGCCGTTCTGCCTGTTAATAACTCCTTGGATGTGTTGTTGATTGACACAAAGCGGGGTGATGAGTCGATTTCTTATTATCTATTTTATCCTATTCTTAGTATATTTTGGTAATTATTTTGGTATAATTTTGATACTTTGCTTCATATTTTCAACATAGGACATTCGACTTCTTCCGGAGCAAAATGTGCTCAAACAGACGAATTTTGGAGTGATTAAAATTGGAGGATGTTCTTGTGTCTCTTGGCATGTTTGTGTCAAAATTTCGGCAATTTCTATGAAGCGGTTATTTTATGGCACTTAAATAAAGGAACAGTGCACGTTGTTGGAAAGTAACGTTTTAGGGCTTAAATGCAGTTTTTGAAGCCCAAGATAATCTCAGATGGGTTCGTGGCCTTCTGGACAAGTGTTTAGAATAGTCCAAGCTTTAAATCTAGCTATTTTGGTCCAGTTTTGGAGCTGATATGTGTCTAAAACGTGGCTGTGAAGGATTTTGGGCGAATTTCCAAGTTAATTTAGGATTATGTTTTCTAGTCTTATTCTAAGACCTTTTACTAGGAGGATTGAATTAGAGTAGTTTAAATAAGCCTTTTTGGCCGGCCCTAGGGTCTTCTTCTTATGCAATTTTTGGGGAGAAGATTTGGGGCAAAGCTTAGAGATTTCAAGACTTATACTTTCAAGGTGTTTTCATTCTTTTTCTATTTCAATAATGACTTTGTGATTTTTATTATGAATATGCGTAACTAATTCTTTTTGCTAGGGTGAGGCCATGATCCTTAGCAAGAATATGTAGTTTCTTTTTAATTTGCTTATGAATTTATGCATGCAAGTTTTGAGTTGTTAATCACCGGTTAAAACTATTTAATTGTCTTAGTGATTCGCGACCATTAGGATATTTAGAAAAGTAATTTGATGCAATTTTGGCCGAGAGCTGTCCCTAAAATTGACTAAGGCTTCTTGTGGTTAATATGTGTAACTTCTTAAGATGAACGACACGTCTTAAGGGTTATATGATTGTTCAAAGGGTTTTTACAAAACTTAATGAGTCTTGCATGTTCACATTCGATTTGGACACCACGGACGGGTTACATATTAGATATACGTTCTATGTTGGAGGTTCCAAGCAGAATATACTCTAGGAAAACCTAACCTTCAAAATATGCATGTGTAATTCATAAGTAATTAAAAGAATTACATAGGATTGTTAGGGTGACGGCAAAACCCTAGTACTTTCTCACTTGAAATTCTAAAAATTGTTTCCTTCTCCTTCTTTAAAGTTGTAGTTTTTAAGTAATCTTTTTAAATAAATTCGTTTTTCTTAATTTAGGTCATTAGATCACCTCTTTCAAAAACTTTGTTTTAATTAATTAGTTGAGAATTGATTTCGCTTTGATCTTTTTAAATTAATCCTTGTGGGAAACGATCTTATTTGAGCCAATTATACTACAATAATTTTATTTCTCTTGCAAGTGTTTTAAGTATTTTTAATTGTTTTTGGTAAAAATCCTCACCGAGGAACAAGATTGTTGCTTTTTATCTGCAGAACCCTTAGAGCAGTTCCACCGTTGCTAAGGCACCCCTGGGCTATTCACTATTTAATCCACTCAGTGAACAGTAAATGCCCTTAATGAACAATAACTGCATTTTGCATCTCTACCCTTACATTGAATAGCTCTGACAATAGGCAATAAAATATTAGTATTTTTTTTTAAATAATACAAAATAATTTTATTTGTAATTTTGGATAGAATTTTTAATCGATCTCGTTGTATCATTTTCTATTACTTTTTTTTTTCTTTTCACATGTTGCAGCACACTTCCAAAACCTTTGTTTTTTTCACATGGTGCCGATGAACCATTCCAAAACCTTTTTTTTATTATTTTTCTTCTTCTTTTCCCATGGTGCCAACGCACCATTCCAAAAGTTGTGTGTTTTTTGTTCTTTCCTTTTCAAGCTCAGCAGCTCTCTCTCACTTTGAGCTCTGGAGGCAGGGCCTCGGATTCAGACAACATCAGTAGCCAATCCGTGCAAAAATTCACAGTTTTTCCTTAGTTAAAATCTCTCTCTCTCTCTCCCAAAAACAAATCCCAAATCGTGCGATCTGGACGCGCGAGTGGAAGGAGGGAGATCGTGAGTGCGTGGAGGCGAAGGCATTGTGGGGTGCGGGAGCAACTGCGGCGGAGGAGAGACTGGATCTCTTCCATTTATCTGTGGGTGTATCATCAGTCTCAACGTTGCACTCCGACGAGAGCTGTTGAATTCGAAGCCAGAGTTTTACATTTTTTTAATTTTTTATTAATATTTTATATTTTTATTAATTTTATATTATGGCTGATGTCTTCCTGACGTCAGCCCACATCACATGACCTCCTGGCTCTTGGCTGACAATTCCTGCCGGGCCTCGACTGTTCCTGGGGCTGGCATACGCTGGACCTTATCCCCCGGGCTATTTGGCTCTGTTCCATCCCCAGTCCGCCGGTAATACACCACGGTGGAACTGCTCTTACGCCCTCCTCACTCTGCTTTACTCGCATGACAATGCTGCTGACCTCGGCCAGCTCTATGACCTCTTTCTCCAGCTCAACCTCTCTCTGCGGGTCAATCTCATTGGGTCACTCTCTCTCTCTCTCTCTCTCTCTCTCTCTCTCCACTTCTTTTTTCTTGTGGGGTTTTCATTGCAAACAACACTTGAATCATTTGCTTTTATTTACTGCCTTACTTTCCTGCAATCAAATCAAATCAATTTATTTCTATACATTTGGTAAATAAATCTTTCTTTTGGGGTTTATATCTACAGCTATTACCTTTTTTCTTTTCTGTAGAGTCATTAATTTGTTTTCTTTGGATGGATGGAGACGCAGCAGCTTTACTTTTTTTTTTTTTTTTTTTTTTTTTGGTTCTGTTGGCATTTTGTTGCTTGCCTTTCCGGCACTTCAGATATATGATGTATCAATATCATTGGGTTTCTTTCTTTTTATCTCTGAGTTAAAAAGGGAATTATTTTCTGTGATTTTTATTGATGAATTATCTGCATTTTCTTGACCAATCATCTGTGATTTTTAACCATTATTCACGAGAGTTGATGGAATTTTTTTGATGCAGGTATGACTATTCTGGCTATGGAGCCTCTACTGGCAAGGTACTACAATCGTTTTATGTGAAAATTAATTTACATGTTCCACCTTGTTATTCAAGTCATATGCCAACAGTTTGGGATTCATTTATCCTCGAGGAATCGGATATAACAATAGTTCCAAAAACAGTTCGGGATTCATTATCTTTCACGCGTGGTTTTAGCTGATACCATCATTAGTATGGCCAAATTAGCTAAATGTTGCATGGTTTTACATATCTACATTCAATTATTTATATTAATGCACATATGTGAGCTGATACCATCATTAGAGTGTGATTGATCTTCTGGATTTTGTTATTTTCTTTGGAAATTATGGTTTCTGTCCTTATTATTGATCACTTTACGTGCGCGCTCACTATGTTAGTTCAGTTGTTCTAATTTTGCTTGTCATCTTATAAAATCTAGAATAACACATATTCGTTGACTGTTTTTCAGTACAAGTATTTACTTACGTTTTTTCTTCAAATGTAATCCAGCCTAGTGAAACAAATACATATGCTGACATAGAGGCAGTATATGAGTGCCTTGGGACCGAGTACGGAGTTAGCCAGGAAGATTTGATCTTGTATGGGCAGTCAGTTGGAAGTGGACCAACACCGCACTTGGCAGCTAAGTTACCAAGGCTGCGGGGTGTAGTTCTGCATAGTGCAATTCTTTCCGGGCTAAGTTGCCATGTGAAATTCACATTCTGCTTTGACGTTTATAAGGTACGGATTATTTCTTGGGTAATAGTCTATTAACTATCGACTGTGCCATTTGTAACTTGTTATAATGATTCACTAATGTAGTGACGTCCTCATAGACTGTCAGAGCAACTCACTGAAGCTCGTTCTGTTCCTATTCTATGCTATTCGCTATTCTGATGGTGTGCAGAACTTCAATAAAATTAAGAAAGTGAAGTGCCCGGTGCTAGTAATACATGTAAGTATCTCTTGTCTTCTTGTAATGTTTAAAAATTATAATGCTCAAAGATCCCTTTCAGTTTTACATTGTTTTTGTCAGTTCTACCTTGTTTCTGTCAGTTCTAATTGAAATTATATGAAACAAAACCATGTGAATGCATATTGTTCATATGCCTAAAACTCTAGTAAGCTAAATAGTTCTTAAATGCCTAATGAAGTTACACTTTCCTTCCACTTGAATCTCTTCATGCGTTCACACCATCATTTAATTGAAAACGAAATTTAGTATGTATTTCCGTACCTCGCTGATCCCATGCCATTCAGCTGAGTACGGACCTTTTCTTCCCTTCAGTAAAATATGTCAATTCTTCTCTAGCATATTGTAATGTCTTCTTCCCAGAAACGCAACACTAACTGCCCTGTTTTTGGAGTTCCCGTAGCACCCTATTTGTCTGGTCAACCACTTTTCTTACTAGTGTGGGACTCTTCCTGTATCGGTTGTTCAAATTGTTTGGTATAATCTGAGCTTCTGTCTTTGTGCGACAACCCTTGATTTCAAAGGAAAGAGTATATCCTTAAGTTGTACTTCAGATTTCTACCTCTTCCTCGTGTATGAGGCTTAATTTCCCGGTTGCAAGCCTGATTGAAGGACGTTGTATTATAAAAACGTAGCTCCTTCAGCAATGCACTGAAAATAAAAGCATGTTTGCTATCCTTCTTGGATCCAAGTATTTTTGTTTCTGAAACCAATGAGTATTAAGTAATTCAATTAGATTCATCATTTTTTTTTAAATTATAAATTATTTTCAAATGGAATACCAAACAACCTCTAAATAGCTTAGGTAGAGCCACCCCCAATTAGTCGATATTAAAATGTTTTTCAGTTGAGTTTGTGGACATCTTAAAATGCATTCATGTTTAGTCGTCGTTATATGGGAGATAAGATAATAGATTTGATTGGGAACCCTAAAATATTCAATACCAACAGAGCTTTGGTTGCAGATACGATGCAAGGGTCTGATACTGGCATATAGGATTGTCGTCCTGGTAATATAAAAGTATCAGAGAATGCATGGGAAGTAGAAAATTGTTGGTAGAAATTATGTGCATGGCTCTCAGCTAACTGAAGTCGCACGAAACTTTCTCCTGGGATAAATAATAAGTTGATTAGGGGTAGTGGGACAATTTGAGTGCATGTTTGTGCATCATTTAGTATGCCTTCCTGAGCAGGCATTTAGTTGGTAGGTAGCATCAATGAAACTACTATGAAAGCTACGACTTAAGGAACTTAGAAATGGAGAGTACTTGCAGTTAGGCACATCAAACATTCAGGGTTTTGGGGGGTATAAGTTGATAAAATCCGATTTCGTTATGATTTGTGAACAATAGTATATTAAGTGCTTGATGAAATTTGAGGACTTAAAAGAAGGCAAAGTGGGGACAACAACAACAACAACCAAGCCTTATTGCATTAAGTGGGGTCAGCTATACGAATCCTACAACGCCATTCCGCTCAGTTTTGCATCAAATCTTCCGTTAGCTCCAAGTACTTCATATCTTTTCTTATAGTCTCTTTCAAAGTATTCCTAGGTGTTCCACTACCCCTTTTGCCTTGAGCCTCCAACTCATAGTCGCATCTTCTAACCGGAGCATCTGTAGGTCTTCGGTTTACGTGTCCAAATCATCTTAACCTATTTTCTCTCGTCTTATCTTAACCTTGGGGTTTTCCAGATTAAGTCCAATTTCTGGTCTCTACACATCTGTTCATATATAATTGTTGTTGGCTCGCCATTGGTTGATTCCTTTATTTTTCTCAGCAACTATGTAGTCTCTGATCCCTGGCCATGTGTTAAATTTTCTTTATTCCTAAATTTCTTCTCTACGGATTTCCTTACATTTTCTCTTTAGAATATGCTAAAAACTCGATGAAATAACCTAGCTTCTTAAGCACTGAAAAACATGTCCAATTACTCTTCCTTTCCGTTTGCTCAATGAGAACTGTTGACTTGAGTGGAAATACTTGAAAAAGAGCTTTTCAAATCACTAGCAGATTAAACAAGCGAATTTTTGGACCTTTTGGCATCATTTGTTAGAAATGATTGACTTGGATACGTCTATTCACTATATTGAATGCATTTTGGATGACAACCTTCATATTTTGTTCAAGTTGAAGGTTACTCGGGAAGAAAAGATATCCCTACTAATCCCCACAAAAATGGTAGGATTAAAAGGGAGAACTTTTGTCTATGCGTAACCTTCAATCCGGACAAAATAAGGAAAATGTCATCCATTTCTTCCTTCAAAATGCTTTAAATATAGTGAATAGTCTTATCAAGCCAATCCTCTCTAACAAAAAAGGACAAAGTTTAAGATTAGAATGGCATGCCTATTTGGGCCTTTTCTCTGTGGTTCTATTTTGATCAGAAAACTATAACTTGTTTGTCTAATCAATTATGAGTGTCCAATGAAGAAGGAGATGCTTCTATGTGTCTTACTTTATTGATAATATATAAGGAAAGTGCAGTTGGAATGATGGAACCGTAGGAAAGTAAGTGGTTCCGTACCTCATCAGAAAGGCCCGTTAAGACAACTTGGAGAGGATCCCAAGCGGGAAATATGCTGGGAAGAACTATGATACTTAAGCAAGGTCCATGAGTCTAAAAGTCACCTCCAGCTAGCTGGATTAGGCTTTGGGTTGTTACAACGTATATATTCTAGGTACACTTTGGTTAAGCAGATGAAATTATGGGAATGCAAGGGGTACGCTATCGACTTAGCATAGAGGTGCAAGCATCTGGTTTGTCCCCAAATTTGCTGAGTATTTGAAGGGTACATAGAACCAAAGCCGTTGTATCTATTAACCCGTGTTATTGCCCAACATTTAACAATGGAATCAGATTTAAGACCTGTCATCGTTTTGTGACTTTTTCCACCCTTAGTGTTTTTTTGTCCCTCCCTCATACATTCCTCCACTGAATTTTCTTTGGTTGTTTACCATTTCTGTTTTGGCTCTCTGGTACATGTTCACAATCTTGGTACCTTTTAAAGTAAGTTTCTCACTATTTGTGTGCTGGCATGTGATTATCCGACAGTTGCTCTAACTCAAGGAAAGGGATCCTCTCCGGATCCCTTCCACCTGAGCCACCTGAGCGTAAAATCCGGGCTCTTGAAATTTGATCCAAAGGTTAAAGTTATTATAACTTTTAATGGGGCCCCCTGTTTTTAACTGTTGGATCAAATTTCAAGGACTTGGATTTGTGGCTCAGGAGGCTGAGATGAAAGGGATCCAAAGAGGATCCCTTTCCCTAACTCAACTAAACTTTATCTGATTTTGTTTTCTTATTATAATAACTTGAATGTGTCAAAAAAAATTCATCTACCAGGGTACAGATGATGATATCGTGAATTGGTTACATGGTAATGCGCTGTGGAAAATGGCAAGGGATCCATATGAGCCTTTGTGGATTAAAGGAGGTGGGCACTGCAACTTGGAGCTTTACCCTGATTACATCCGCCATCTTTGCAGGTTTATCCTAGGAATAGAGAACATAACCACAGAAATTCGTCTAAAAAAGATTCGACAGAATATGCATTTGCAGAAGAAAAGATCATGTGCAATTTGTGCAAGCATGTGTTGTAGAATAAAACTCTACCAACCTAAATGCCCTGAATGTTCAAGACTGAAAGTGTCTAAAATTTCCTACATGCTGGAAGCCTAAGTGCATAAAATGTAGTTGGCGACCCAAATGCCCGAAATGTGCAGGACCAAGCTGCTGCTTTAGAAGCGTCACTGGCGATGCTGTGGTTGTGGTTTAAATGGGAAGCACGATGGCTGACGGTAACAACATACAGGTTGATGGATGCTTACACCCAATCTTTTGTGCAGTTTTGTTAGAAACAGGAGCAAGTAGCTGTCAGGTTTTGATGGTACAATTAATTGTTTCTCTTGATACTGCTCTTTTTATTTTAGTTTGGAATTCAGACATTATATGAACTTACTTTCGGATCAATGGCAGAGGGTGGCAAACTCGGAACCTCTTCAAACGTCAGGGAAGTTAAGTACGACTAGACCAAAAGGTAGTTGGTTATGTGTACTTTCTTGAGAGACATTCGGTGGGTGACTAACTTAGAACCACTTGAAATGTCGGGAAATTAAGTAGATCTAGACCAAAAAGTAGTTGGTTATGTGTACTTGAGAGATATCCGGAGTTTAATATGATACATTTGTTGTAAAATAAACCAAAGAATCAAGCAATAAGCAAAAACACAATACACGAAGTTAAGAGTTCCTTCAACATAGGAGTACTTCTCTAACAAATGAAGCTTTATTGAATTCCAACAAATACAAGAGAACTCACTAACTCAAAGTACTCTTAAGTATTCAAACTTCTACCTCTCAAACTCCAATACAAAACCTCTCCCAAAGCCATCTATTTATGCTATTAGATGCCGTGAGTTTTACACAAAATCCCGTAGAATATAGGAAACCAAATTCTATACTAAAACTGAATCCAAACCAAACTAGGAAGTTGTACTTAATGATGCCTTGTGTCCAGGATATACCAATCATACACCTTTCCTGATTCTTGTTCTAGTTTAGGCATGTTGATTTAATGCCATATCCAACAATCTTCACCTTGGTATAAAATCCATATCGAGGCATCCAACACAACAACAGTTTTCGTTGCTCCACCATTTTGCAAGATCAAACTTGCTTCAATTGCACCAAATTCAAGCAGTGCTCAAACTTGGTTGCATTAATCACCTTTGTCAACATGTCAGCTGGGTTATCTTCTATAGCAACCTTCTTGAGACGAATCTCATCTTCAGCTACCACTTCTTTCACACATACATCAATTTTCTTAATCCTTGTATGATGTACCTGATACTTGGCCAAGTAAATGTCACTTTAACTGTCATAATCTACATCCAACATGTGTTGTTCCACACCTAAGTCTTCTAACAACCCCAGAGTCTAGATTGCTTCTTTGTAGCTTTAGCGATTGTCATGTATTCTGCTTTTGCGGTTGATAGTCAATTTATAACCAAAACCTCAACATAAAAGACTCTTTCTTTTTGGGTTTATGAAAGCTTTATGTTTTTAAACTAAACAGGAGCATAACATAAGTATATTTTGAAATCAAAAAGGAAAATGAACATTTTATAATATGAAATTATGGGGTTTTGGCTAAAAGAGATTGATTATTGATTAACCAACCTCTTCAAACCTCACAAAACTTATTGGAAAGATGAATCAAATAAAAGGAATGAAAAGTCTAACCAAATAAAAGATTACTTCAACTCCTAGCACTTTTTCTCCCTCACTAGCCCTTTACAATTAACTATAAAGCTTTTTGTCTGACATTGCTATTATCGTTGATTCTCAGGAGAACTGTCTCCCTATTTGTTCAGGTTTTTGCTTCTTTTTAACTGGCTAAAACTCAAACTAATCTTAACAATCCTAAGGCCTAACTCTAGACTCTCCACCTCCTGCTTCCATAGACTCCATAAGTTCTCCTGGAACTAACACTCAGGTGACACAAGCCAATGAGCCACCAAGCCACCGAAATTGGACACCTCGTGACACAAGCCAATGAGCCACCAAGCCACCGAAATTGGACACCTCCTACTTGCTAACAGTAAAAGGAGGATTCACCTAACTCCCACATGGTAACTAGATTGAGATGAAAAATCCTAGCAAATGAAAACAATATGTCTGATTTTAAATTCTTACGTGGTGGTAAGAGAGAAAAAAGTATGGAAATCACAAGCTCAATTGTACAGTCATAAGGAAATGAAAACAAACTTACCTCATGAATTACTTGTTGGCTACTCCAATCTGACTCTATATAAGCAAAGAATTGTAGCCCCAAAGACAAAATTTATCTCTTGCTTAAGCTCATGGGCTTGATCTTTCAATGCCCACTTGGGCCACGATGCCTAAAACTAACCCGAGGTCTAAAACGAACTTATTTGTTTGATTGATTAACATATTAATAATCCTAGCCATAAGCAATTAAACTATTTACTATTTTATCATCCTTACTCAACTATGTATATCCTTCAATTATTACCTTACACAAATCATTAGGTTTCTTTTAGCAAGGTAGTGTGCAATTAGAACTCTTACTAATTGATTGTGAATTAAAACTCACTTTCAATTCTCCCTTAGTGATTATTCATCTTTAGGGCTTCCACAAACCATGAGCGACACTTAGCAGTATGTCATGGCTACCCAAACTAATCATATGAAGTTAGAGAACCTATTCAATTTGAGGTTACACAATACGATCTTATTGTATTTCAATACTCTTGATCACATTGTTTGAGTGATAGTTAATTCATGTCTACTATCCAATGTGATTCCCTTGTCTATATGATTACCTTGAATGTAATTTGGAATGACTTCCTTAATCTCATCCATACTCTGGTCAGAGATTCTTAATCATATCATAGAACATTCTTCCACAACAGTTTGAAGGTTAGAGATTCCTTATTGTACATTCACATGCCCACATGGTTAGCTTAACCACAACTATATTGTGGACATCCTCAAATGGAATGCCTTTAATATAGTCAAAGACTAAGGACCTAACCACATAACAACTATGATATCTCAGGTCAAATGATTACTTTGCACTATCCCAACTATGAGTTCTTATGTGACGTGAGTATGAAAACTCTTGGTTGATTGTGCTTAGTGGACTCACTCTCTATTGAGCACCTACATACTTATTTTGGTGTTAGTCGCACCGAATAACTCGAGACCAATCACTTTCCTGAAAGAGAATACATAGTATGTACTGATCTATTCGAATTGTCAATGTCCAATTGTTAATTCTATGATCATTAATGTTTAAGATATGTGTGTGAAAGAGAAAGGTCTCATGAATCTAACTTATTTAGATCACATTCTCTTAATTACATATTCCTTGGACTTATCATGTAAGCATATAACATTTAATGAGAGGGCATTAAACAATAATATTTGCCCTTCTATTAAATTAGTTTAGTTTAACATGTGAAATGTCAGTCAACTATCATCTTATGATTGTTTTAAGGCATATTTCCAACAGAATAATAAAGAGTGAATCAGCATCGGCCAGTTGACTATTATCTAAATCATGGTCAATTGCTCCACAAATAAAGTTAGTTGTCCAGAGCAAAAAGGCAGATCATTAAGCAATTTAAAATAATGATTTAGGCGATTGAATTGGTTAAAGTAGAGAACAAAGGAAACGTCTTATCTATATTACAGTAACACGAATGCCAAGTTTACCTTCCAAGTATGCCCACTGTTTGCAGAATTGGCAAGAGCAAAGTCAGCATGCCCTTTTGCGAGTGAATATGATTCAATTCTCAATATGTCATGGTCTTTGTAATTGTTTTATGGTAGAGTTCATTGGGCGGGGGAATATGAGTTCACTCACAATGAAAGCACCAATTGTTGAAACTAAATTTGCGCACATTCACGGGTAAAGGAAAAACCCAGCAGGAATTTCCTATGATCTTTGGCAAATGGAGAATGGTGTTGATTGGGGATGTGGTTGAATCTGAATAGGTCTGCGTGCATATCTGTGAAGGAGAATCAAACCCCTGGTGTAGTTTTGAGAAAGAATGGTGTGATATGTTGTACATCGTGAACCACCCTTGACAAATAGCTTGTAGTGTGGCATTAAGGAGATGGGTTCTCGATGGACATGTCTATACATAGACAACGACGTGTATGCAAGATGAGCCTCTTTTAGGTGTAGAGAGAATATGTGTGTAATGGTCTTGTAGAGAAGATGATGAATCGTCCATTGTGATTGATTAGAGAATCTAGAGTCAAGTATCTTGATAAATACCCAGGCTAGAGTATTTATAGAGATCTTAAGAGTCTTTTTAGGGAAAGTAATCTTCTTTAAATCGGGACACTATCTAGGAGATACCCAATTCTATTAGGATTATGATTATGATTACGTGGCCTAATCCCCAAAATATAGTAATTTGACTTGAATTAGGGGTTTTCTTACTTGGGAGACAAGTAATATTCTCTATTCCTTAAGTCTAGCATGCAAATTAAGGTTATCGGACTGCAAACTGCGCTACATGGGCTATAAGCATTCCGGCCATTCTTGCCACCTAAGGCGCCATGTGTCATGGACCTAGAAAATCATAGATCACAACGTTGATTTATTTGCAATATCTCCTAAGACACGCTTGATTCTCTTAGTATTTAGGACTTGGTGCTGGAAACGAACTAAGGAAACTAAACATCTCCAAGTATTTAGGACTTGGTGTTGGATACGAAATCCGACCCACATGTCTAGATCGAAGTGTGTAGAGCGCTCAATTTTATTTACCATTTGAGGAAAAAAAAATCTTTGTTTGTTGTAAACATTGGTGGCTGACCACTAAATGATGTAATGGATGACTATATCAAGCACTTTAGAGCACTGTAGCTTAGCTGGCAACAAGGCAGCAAGCACCATCATCTGTGCCTATAAAAGGGAATGTTGAGGATGAGAGAAAATACATAGAAGAAAGAAGTTCACGGAAGAGGAAGAGAAAAAAGAGAGGAAGAGGAGAGGAGATAATAGAGAGAGTCATCTTTGTACTCCTATTATTCCAAATTATAATGAAAACATCACTGCTATCCCAAGGACGTACTTCGGTCACACTTATTGTAGGAATCTCGTAAATTTTGTGTCTTGTTTCATTTATTCCACTACACACACTATCGATTTTACAACACGTTATCAGCACAAAAAGTTCTCGTCTTAGTGGAAAGCACAACGCCATAAATCCGGTAAAGCATTACCTACCTTTCACCTCTGTCAGCTAAAATCTCACAGAATAAAAGGTATGTCCATTTTTCATCTCTCCCACCGCACCAGAAGCGCCCCACCGAATTCCGGTGAAAATTGAAATTTAAGACCTGTAGTCGTCACGAGATAAGAAAACTCACCTGACAACTGGTTTCCAGAGATCCAGAAGAATCTCATCAGACTTGGAAACCCAAATCGCGTCGTTTTTTACGGATCTCGAGAACTCCCATGAATACTCGGTTGTCTGAGATGGTGATGGCAGGACTGACTCCACACAGGCCTCCCTCTCTTGTACCTCCATGAACCCCACTGTCATCTATGTTCCTGTATAGAGGTTCTTACTTCGCGATGCCATGTTCTCTAGGCCATGCAAAGAAAAACGAAGAAAACAAGGGGATGGGAAATGGTACAAGATGCGTATGAACCAAATGAGAGACCTTCTGGCTCAGCAACTCCACCCTCTACCTTGAACTGTGAATGGTGCACGGCACCATGTGGAAAAAGAAAAAGAATAAAAAATAATAATAAAGTTGATAGTGGGAAGTTAATGGGACCATCACCATTATGAAAAGAAAGAAAAAAATATATATATTTATTTATGTGAATGGTGTTGGCTTAAAATCCTTTCACAAGTTCTATTTACTTTAAAGCAATTTATTTACTGTGGACGGTATTACCGCCTACTGCTTTAAGTTTTGATTTATGTGAATGGTGCTGAATTAAAACCCTTGTCACAAGCTTTATTTGACTTAAATGCAATTGATTCACTATGGCTGGAATTACCGTCTATTGCTTTAATTTAGTTATTGTACTTCTCTTTTATTACGATGAGTATATACAGGACCTGAAGTTCCTTGATCGGATCAGAACCTGCTGTAGACATCGAAATTTCGGTAAATAAATGTTGACCGATAAATCAAAGTTTCAACGCTCATGTATTACATAAATTTTACACGTAGCGTGTGTCTAAACAAAAAATCGAAATAAGTTGGAAAAGTCATCAAACAGGACACGTGTCAACACCTGGCAGAAACGACTTATTTCATCTGGAATATTATATTCAAAATTAGGCCTTGGAAATTTCTATAAATAGAAGGCTAATTCATTCATTTAAAAGGGAACCAATTCATATTACACCTTGAAGCTCTGAAGCTCTGAAACTCCGAAGCTCTCAAGCATCCAGGTTCCCGAAGAATCAAGAAAGCCTTCTTCATTCTTCGTCCATCGTTCTTCCAAGATCAAGCCCCAACGGCCCTTTGGATCAACAAACAATCACCAACTCAAGATCAAACCCCGACGGCCCTTGAAGAAAGTGTTCTTCGTTCTTCGTTCATCGTTCTTCCAAGATCAAGCCCCGACGGCTCTTGAAGAAAGTGTTCTTTGTTCTTCGTTCATCGTTCTTCCAAGATCAAGCCCCGACGGCCCTTGGATCAACAACATCAACAAATCCACACATCCAACCGTTCTTCAAGATCAAGCCCAAAAGCCCTTGAAGATCCGTTCATCACCGTTATTCAAGATCAAGCCTTAACGGCCCTTGAAGAAACACTCATCCTCGAGATCAAGCCCCAACGGCTCCTTGAAGATCCGCTCAAATCCACCTTCAAAGATCAGGCCCACGGCCCCTTGAAGAAACTTCCACACAACTGTTCATCCAAGATCAAGCCTCGACGGCCCTTGGATCAACAAAACATCCACAAATCAATACCTTACGGAGATCGAATCAGATGATCAAAATAGAGAGAGATTGTAACCCAAAATCATCAAATACAAATATTTGTTTGTGCATGTTGTTCTTGTCTCTTTCGTTTCAGGAATTTTCCGTGTTCACACCTGCATTTTCTTGATCCTCATCATATAAAATGATTGGACCCGAAGTTCCATCATACAAAAAGATCGAGTATGAAGTCCCTTGATCCTTAAGATCAGGACATGAAGTTCCTTAATGAGTACCGTAAGTTTGAAGTGTTGCAATGCCTCAACTTAATTGTAATAAAAGCTATAAGAGTCTTAGTCTACAGACTATTAAATAAGGACTAGAAGTTCCTCATGTCTATACTCAAAATGGTTGAGTAGAAGCATTTATTAAGCGGATAAAATTGATTACTTGCACTCTGCTCATGAAAATAAAATTGTCAAGTTTTCTACATGGTGACATGTCATGATGCATTATTACTTTGGTTGAGACCAGTTGCCAACCATCAATACTTCTCAGTACAACTCATGTTTAGGCACCATCCAAACATTATACATTTACGAGTTTTTGGTTGTGTTATCTATATGCCTATTGCACTGCCACAATGTACTAAAATGAGGCATTATCGTAGATTAGGCATTGATGTTGAACACTAACTATCATTCAATATTTGGAACCCTTGACTGGGGATATGTTTACCGCGTGGTTTGCAGACTGTCATTTTGATAAGACAATTTTCCCACCGTTAGGGGGAGAAAATATCGTTACAGAAGGATAATGAGAAAATATCATTCTAGAAGAATGATGAGAAAAGACCGTTTCAGAAGAACGAAGAGAATTTGTCTTACTTTGATTCACGAAGCAATCAACCTGAAAATGAAGTAAGAATAATTAAATGATGCAATGATATATCAATCAAATGCCAGATGCATTTAATGATGCAACAAAAGTGATGAAATCACATATATTTGCTGCAAATGTGCCTACAAGAATTGATGTCCTCGTTGGACAATATTGTGAAGCATCAAATGATTTATCTATTGCATGCCTAAAGTGTGGCAGACCTTCAGACTCAAAAGGTTTAGTCATTTGAAAGAAAAAGAATATGGCACTTCAGAACTATTGCATTCCTGAAGCATAATTGTTGCATGCCAGAAGCATGATAGTCGCCGCATGGATATACGTCCCAAAAAGGACAATCCGCAGACATGGAAATGTTGATGTCTCATGCATGAAACATGATAGACGTATAGGTTCCAATGACTCAACTCCTGGAAGTGGAGATTAAAATCCAAGTTCTATAACGCTCAAGAAGAGGTTATGATCCGCATTCTCTAAACTATGACTATCCTGGAAGAGATAGTATAATGTCCTTGAAGAGGCAATGGATATCTAAAAGAAATGAAAAGCTTTTATGCATGAGCATGCACATGAGAATATGTGAACACGGATTGATGATAACCAATGGTAATTTTGGTTTTACGAGTAACTAATAAATTCATCAATGAGCTATGTTGATATTGAGTCTCGTTCTTTTTCGTCAACAAAATTATTGGCCAAAATGGAGAAAGGCAATTCCATTACAATTTTGTAAGAACGTAGAAAAATGGACCTATATATTTGAATATAATACAAATAGCCAAAAGATGTGAACCAAGGAGGTTACATTGAGCATTTGTAATGCAGTGAAATACACTCACATGATATGACACAAGGTTGTAAACAAGTTCATATGAATGAAGAATTATATATGAAGGGTTGTGAGTCACCCATATCATATCTCCATAAGTAAATCCCTCAATTATACATGGGAGCAAGTTGCTCTGTATAAATTCCAAAGGAAAATGTGTCATGAAGTGAAGAAAATCCCTGAATGATTCAAATTGCTTGAAGTAAGCCCCGGAAGGGTAAAACATAAATTGTGTACTCAATACCAATGGATGGTATAAATTGCCTTAGTAAGTACTATCATTATGATATTGTTGCAACATACTAAAATCTCTTGCAAGAGTCAATGACATTAAATTAGAACTCCTGAAGAGTTGATGATATTAAATTGAAACTCCCGAAAAGTCTAGAAAGAATATAAAGTGTTGAGAGAAATATTGTCTCTAACTGCAAATCGAACAATATGCCAACACGAATCTTATCCATGATGTTTATGATATTAAAGAACCATATGGATTGAAGATTATGAGTTAAATACTCAAATAATGTTGACACTAAGAATAATAATTTATCTTTGTGAGGGTAAAGATAAATTGATATTTGGTCCAGAAGTACCACATCTTAGTAAAGTATATGCTTTATTGTATTTAGCACAATACATTGAATGAAATAAAGCTTATCTATTAATATGTCCTAGAAATTACAGATATGTGCATACACATGAGTTAAAACAAACAAACAGGATGAAGCCTTCACAAAGGTTGCTCATGTGAAGCCTCAGTGCTCGGCAGTACCCCAGAAGGAGGAGGCACTGAAGATTGATCATGTGGCACCCCAGTACTTGGCAAAACACCAGAAGGGGAAGGCATCAGTTGCTTTCGGAATTTAGCAACGAACCTCTGGTGATCACTTTGAATCTGACTTTCGGATTCCTGCAGCTGGTTAAGCTTTCTTTTCATGCTCGTCGAGTAATTATTTGCAAGCACGTGTAACACTCTATTCTTGTGCTTGAGCCCTTTGATCTTGTTTAAGACTTGCCACCTCAGCCATCAATGATTCAACTTGGCGAGTTTGAGCAAGTAGGCGTTGGCCCATATTAGATATATAGCCCACACATTGAACACTGAGAGCCAATGAGTCTTGAATGGCCTTCTCATTAGACCGTTTTGAAAGGATTCTGTTATCCTTTGGAGTGAGAAGATTCCTAACTACCACAGTAGCGGTTATGTTATTCTTCATCACATAGTCCCCAATTGTAAGAGGATCATTAGAAGATAAGAAGGACGGGCGCCATATATTATCGTGACGTTACTCGTCTATATCACTCCTAAGACTAAATCTAAGCAAATGTTAGATGGGCAAACCATTTTCAGAAATGATGAAGGAAAAATAAGGTCAAATAAAATCTTCGAAGTGCAAGAAGGGGAAAATTTCTACAGGCAGCAACTTTCTGAGCATACTCTTGAACACGATTGATGTCTCTATAAAGGAAGAGGCAACAGAGCCATTTGTTCAGAGATCGAAGAAGCACTACTCTCTGAATTTCAAAAGCCAGATTTTCCTAAATAAAGTTCGTTGGCATTTTTCAGACGCAATCTCAGCTTTTTCGGATATCGCGTGCAACTTTGTCAAAAATCTCTGACAAAGTTGAAAACGCGTAAATCTTACTGTTCTAATTACACTACTGACAACAGTAAAGGCACAACACCACTACTTGCTATTGAAAGATCTTTATATATGTCGACCTTCGTTCTCCATAACAAGGCATACTTGCAAGAATACCTAACTCTTCCTCATCTTCGAGAATGCATCTTCAACAAAGCATGTCGAAATACTCAGTTTTCTTCCTCTCCGAGAATACCTCTTCAAAACAAGTCACACCAAAATAAGAGTATCTCATATCATCAGGGTCAAAAGCAAAAGTATCTCATATCATGTTTTCTCCCTGTCCTTTCCTTTGTCCTTGTTCTTACCTACAAAGACAAGGATAAAGAAAGCAATATGTCGAAACCTCCAATCAAACTTCTGGTAAGGAACTAACTGCCCAGAACCTTTGCCTGGTTGCTTACCTTGCATTGCTCTCGAGTATTCATCTTCAACTGTTAATATGATGTTGGCTATCATGGATGAGTCACTAATAAGTGATGAACCATCCAAATGCAAGGTTTGCATTCCATTCCTGCATCAGTGGACAAATACTACAAGAGAAGATGCCACACATGCATAGGGAAAAACCAGGAAAAACACCACTTATGCAAGGGGAACAGATAAGGCAAGCGAAAATGATACATTGAAGCATGTGGAGACAAGCGCAACAAACACGTGCTGATTTATCCCCGACAAAGCCGAAGATCACTTGCCACGTGAAGCTCCTCATAGTCCAATTTCATTCAAGATCAAGCCTCGAAGGTTCTTAAAGAAATCATAAGTCTGATTCAAGATTAAGTGTCCACCACCCTTGAATAAAATTCAGCTCCAGATAAAAGGAGTAAAATTTAGACCTTTGGAGGAAGTATAGTAGAAGGCCCTCCAGCCCAGTTCAAGAACAAGCCCGTGGAAAGTCAATAAGCATAACAAATATGGTACTACTCATCAGGGGAGCATCCAAAAACAGATCAAAATTTAAACGAGTCAATCGAAGATTTGTGGTCATCCAAGGGGGAATGTTGTAAACATTGATGGCTGACCACTAAATGATTTAATGGATGACTATATTAACCACTTTAGCTTAGTTGGCAGCAAGGCAGCAAGCACTATCATTTGTGCCTATAAAAGGGAATGTTGAGGATGAGAGAAAATACATAGAAGAAAGAAGTTCACAGGAGAGGAAGAGAAAAAAGGAGAGAAAGAGGAGAGGAGATAATAGAGAGTCATATTTGTACTCCTATTTTTCCAAATTATAATGAAAATATCATCCTGACGACATATTCAGTCACACTAACTGTAGAAGACCTCGTAAATTTTGTGTTGTTTCATTTATTTCACTATACACACTATCGATTTTACATCACTGTTTTCTTTTTAGGCGTTAGATTTTAATCAAACGGCAGCCGCAATTTCTGTCGGCGCATGTGCGCGCGCACGAGAGGACAATTCAAAGAGAGAAAGATGAAACGAGCAATCTCAATCTCAAATTCGCAGCTGAGGGATCCTGATTCCTGACACCGCACCATGGCATACGAAGACAATCCGCAAGTCCCTCTCTCGCGAACTCACGATTAGGGTTAGAGTTCTCTTCGATTCCCTGCATCTAATCATCGTTATTGGTTTCAGGTACCGTGATGAAGATGGGGAGCCATTGATGGACTTCGACGACTTTGGAGCTGGTCGCGACCCGTCTCCCGAGCCCCTCCAAGATGACGTCCTAGAAGATAACGACGATTGGCCCGACCACGAGGATCCGTCGTCGTTGAAATCGAAGCCGAGGAAGCGGTTGATCAAGAAGAGCCAAGTGGGAAAATTGCCTGTGAGCTCTGATTTGGACGATGATGACGGCAATCGGAAGAGGTTGAAGAAGGAGAAGAGGCATAAGGGGGAGAAGAAGGGGTCTAAATACCCCAGGAGATCCTCATCTGACAAGGCGGCCACCGATGGTGAGGTCAAGGAGATGTGGGAAACCATCGCCGGCGGCGACTCTGAGGTTGTCATAAATGTTTTGTTTTGTTTAATTTCGTGATAGCAATTTGTATTTAACTTATTTTATATTTGCATTTTATGCTCTGTTGCATAATTAATTGTTTATGTTGAAAAACAAAAATAATTTATTGGTTCTTGCCTTGCCATTTGAATCGAATCGCAATTTGTCAGAAAGAATCTGAATTTTCTTTGACGACGTTTTAGAATTTATAGCTGCATTATGCTTTCCATAACTATAAAGATGTATTGTTCCTCTTGACTTCACTTTACTGTCGGAACTTCCTAAATGTTTTATCCTCTTCAATGGAATAGGATGATCAAGAGGGTGTCAGGAATTACGACGACGACAACTTTATAGATGACACTGGTGTGCATCCTTCTGATCGGTATGGAAGTGACAACGAACCACGTTCTCCTAGTCACCATCCTCAGGTTTGTGTTTTTTTGTAGCCTACCCCACTTAGTGGGATAAGGCTTTTTTGTTGTTGTATGCTTCTTGTGCTTCTATCTATATGCTAATGAAACAATGCCACGGCATGGAATTTAAAGGCAAGATGTAGTACAGCTTCGGTTGATTGACAATGGTTCTTGTCTTCAACTTATGTCATGTCAGATACCACATGTCACAACAGATGACTTACCAATACTGTTGATTATTACTGCTTCGGCTTGATTGATTTTTCCATTTGTTTATTGTTTTAATTGTTCTAGGCTGAAGAGGGTGAGGAAGATGATGAAATTAAGGATATGTTTAAGATGGGTAAGAAAAGGAAGAAGAATGAAAAAAGTCCCGCAGAAGTAGCATTCCTTGTTGAGAAAGTCATGGCTGAGCTCGAGATAACAGCTGAAGAGGATGCAGATTTAAATAGACAGGGGAAACCTGCCATTAATAAGCTCAAGAAGTTGCCTCTTCTTACAGACGTCCTATCAAAGTAAGCTGGCTTCATGTGATCTCCCTCACCAGACTTGCACCAAATATATTTTGCATCTGTAATAATAGACTATCACTTTAATTTTTACTGTTTGTACAGGAAGCAGCTTCAACAAGAGTTTCTAGATCATGGAGTGTTAACTCTACTGAAGAATTGGCTTGAACCTCTTCCAGATGGAAGTTTACCGAACATAAATATACGTGCAGCAATTTTACAGATTTTGACTGATGTATACACCTCTGTTGCCATTGTTGTATTTGAAATTTTGTAAAGGTTGTCAATAATAGGACCTGAATTGTTGTATCTGTTATGCAGTTCCCTATAGATCTAGAGCAGTATGATAGAAGAGAACAACTGAAAAAGAGTGGCCTTGGAAAGGTTAGATCATTATTTTTCTTTTGGAAAAGCATAGAAAGCTTGTCAATCAGTGTGACAACTTTGATTGATGTCAATCAGTGTGACAACTTCAATTGGTTTACTTTGTTCTTGGGCAGGTCATCATGTTTTTATCAAAATCTGATGAAGAAACAACTTCCAACAGAAAACTTGCAAAGGAATTGGTTGACAAATGGGTAATTTGACTCGTCCTCTATTACTTACCTTCTATGCTTCTGCGTTTTTATGTTTCTGTTACAAATATGTGGCAATCACCCCATCCCTTTCTACGAATTTATTCTTCTTAGTGACTCTGCATTAAATAGATATATATGTAGCACCAATCTGATATATCCTACTGGAAAAGGCAGTTATGTTGAATAGTTAGTCTCCTTGTCCAAGGATCATTTATAGGAGATCCCATTTCCATTATTTGTTTATATATATCTTTGTCTTGATAGCCGACCCCACTTAGTGGGAAAAGGCTTTGTTGTTGTTGTTGTTGTTTGTCTTGAGATTCTAATTCTTTTGTCTTTCTTATTTAATGCTCACTAAATGAAATTCGTTTGTATTGCCTCAAATGACTTTGACATTTTGTCTGTTGCACAACTGCAGAGTCGACCTATATTTAATAAAAGTACAAGGTTTGAGGATATGAGAAACGTTGACGATGAGAGAGTTCCCTTTAGAAGGCCTACAATTAAAAAGTACTGAGACTTTCTTTCATCCAATAACTTATTGCTAATATGCATGTATACAAATACATGGTGAACTCAATATAAATTTCTCTAAATTTAGCGCATTAGTAGTTGGTTTTCTTAAATTATTATTTATATTTTATTACACAGGCCAGTGAGTAATGGCACAGGAATGGAATCTAGAGATGACGTGGATGAATTTTCAAGGTAAATTTGAGGATAGATTAGGCATACGTCATTGGTCATTCTAAATCCGGAGACTTCAGCTTCGAAGGTGCATTTCTTTCAAATTTTAATGTTGACTTTGGTACAGGGAAAGAAAATCTGGCCAATCATCTTCTCGGCAACATGCCTCAAGACCAGAAGCGACACCAATGGACTTTTTGGTGCGCCCACAATCCAGGATTGATCCTGATGAAATTAGAGCCCGTGCTAAACAAGGGACACAAGATCAGCGCCGTATGAAGGTAGGCTTTGTTTTTCCTACTGGAAAATGTCTGGAAAAAAAAAAACATGAAAAAAGAATGTGATGATTAGTTGGCATCCAAGTGAGCATTATTCTGTAAATTGAGTGCTGCCAACGATTTGAAATTGAAACCTTACATGCATAAAAACTTATCATTTTAGTGGTTGAAGTTGATAGTTGAAGTTATTCATATTGCGGTGAACTCAAAAATCAATGGAGCTTGCTTCAACTGTCTCTATTTGTTTGTTGAAATTTTGGAGTTGAGCCTTTGCCCTTGTTTGAGATTTTCTTTGAGCTTAAATCTTCATTATTTAAACGGTCTAAGGATTTTTTTTACCGTCTTTGTTTGTTGGTTTATCTTCATAATTCTTAAATGACTTTCCTTGTTCTGAACTTTAATTTGCTAACCTCTATTGATACGATAATTGAAGAAAGGTTATCTTTGTTTGGCAGATGAATAGGAAGTTACAGCAGTTGAAAGCACCAAAGAAGAAGCAGCTTCAGGCCACAAAATTAAGCGTGGAGGGTCGTGGCATGGTCAAGTATTTGTGATCTTACCCAACATTCAGATATATTGGTGTACTCCGCCACTGTCCAGGGTCCAATACAATTGTGTAAATTACATTGTGCCTACATACTTATATTTCATAATATTCATGTTTCTTGCGCTTGAGGTACAAACTTGTTGATTAATCTTTTTGAACTGCCAAGTTTCTTGTTCTTTTCCTCTAAAAATGAATTAAAACTAGGATCATTTAATCATTCAATTGTAGCAAATAGACAAATGGTTAGCAAGGGTTTCACCGAATCTGTCCATTTGTTTTATACAGTTTCATGACTAAACAATCTTAGTTTTAATTTATTTTTTGTAGAGATAATTTTTACATAGTAATTTATAATATGGACGCTTCTGATCATTAACACGAAGTTAGGTGAATAAACCATGAGGTATTTTTAGTTCTTTCTAAATCATTGAGGAGAAGTCTTTCTAAAAGACTAATATTTGTGCTGGTGCAGCTTACTTGTTAAGCAAACAACCAGTTTAAACTATAGAATTATTTACATTAAATTCTTCTAAATTACTGGAAGAGAGAATTGAACACGAGATTTCAAGTGTAAGTGATAATGTTCATTAAAACTATTGTGCAAGATTTCTTGCTAAGATTGAGGGCTCAATTTGCGTTTGTGTGTGGTGGCTGCAATCTGTGATGTCGACACAGTCAAATTCAAATCGACTCAGTCACTGTCAAGAATGAAAAACGATAAACAGAGGTGAAAGGGACCACAAGAAAGGAGTCGAAACTCGAAAGAGTCGAGTCGAGTCGAGGCTCCAGGGTGGGAAAGACTAGGGAGAACGAGAAACACCACCAAAATGATCTTCAAGGTTCAGCCAGAGCTCACGAGATGAAGGTACACCGACAGTAAAAGGAATTATGTCCTCTGATAGAATGGTATTGAGCCAAATTAGAATGTTCTAATCCTTTTCATACCAGACTTCAAATTCAGGATTAGGAACACCAGTACCATTACTAGATCCATCAAGAAGAAAAGGCGGTTGACAAATCTTAGATCCATCAAGAATTCCTGTCAGTTTATACCGATGAAATTTTGAGCAAATAACGCCTTCTACACTATGTAATTATCACGCTTGAATTTTGTAGGCACCATAATTGATATTCTGGATTGTGATTGAAGCAATTGAAGAGTTACGGTTTGCCTGCAAGAAATTCATCGGAGGAGAGGTTGGAGCAACAACTTCTAGATGTGCATGAGAAGAAGCTCAAAGATTCAAAGATCAAATCAACGATGGAGAAACAAGATCACAAAGATCACATGAGGTAAGATTGAAGAAAAGAGAAGCGTTAGTAGAGAGGCAGTTGATACTGTAGACATCGAAATTTTGGTAAATAAATGTTGACCGATAAATCAAAGTTTCAACGCTCATGTATTACATAAATTTTACACGTAGCGTGTGACTCGACGAAAAATTGAAATGAGTCGGAAAAGTCATCAAACAGGACACGTGTCAACACCTGGCAGAAACGACTTATTTCATTTGGAATATTATATTCAAAATTAGGCCTTGGAAAATTCTATAAATAGAAGCCAATTTCATTCATTTCATTTGACCAATGGATATTACACCAAAACCTTGAAACTTTGAAACTCTAAAACTCTCAAGCAAATTCCGGAGGATCGAGAAAACTCTCTTCGTTCTTCGCCAAATCCGCCTTCAAGCTCAAGCCCCGACGGCCCCTTTGAAGAACTTCCACCAATTCAAGATCAAGCCCCAAAAGCCTTGAAGAAAGTGTTCATCGTTCATCATCCGTTCATCCTAAGATCAAGCCCCAATAGCCCTTTGGATCAACAAACGTCGACAAATCCACACATCCAATCGTCCTTCAAGATCAAGCCCAAAAGCCCTTGAATATCTGTTCATCACTGTTCTTCAAGATCAAGCCCAAAAGCCCTTGAAGATCCATTCATCAACTGTTCATCAAGATCAAGCCCCAAAGGCCCTTGAAGATCCGTTCATCAACAGTTCTTCAAGATCAAGCCCCAAAAGCCTTGAAGAAAGCGTTCATTGTTCATCATTCATTCATCCTAAGATCAAGCCCCAACGACCCTTTGGATCAATCGCACATCCATAAATCAACACCTTACGGAGATTGAATCAGAGGATCAAGTTAAGAGAGATTGTAACCCAAAATCATCAAATACAAATATTATTTTGTGCACGTTGTTCTTGTCTCTTTCGTTTCAGGAAAATTTCGTGTTTACAAATTTGGCACGCCCGGTGGGACAATCTCTACCTCTCATCTCTTTCTTCGTTCAAGGAATCCAAACACGCCTCAAAGTCAATGGCATCAAGCAAGGGACAAGCCATTCTCGCAACCACCAAGGGAAGGATCCTGAGCACTTCTGCCGCGAACGGACAATCCATTGGCGCCACAACCAATCCATCAAGGAAGCAATGACGATCAACACAGCTCTCGTCAAAATCTCTACACGAGGCAAGGAGATTCAAGCCGAACCTTTTCGTAATCAAGAGATGTGTAGACGTACTTTGAAGAAGCTCGAGGAGAAAACTTATCCATTCCCCGACTTTAATGTGGTCGCCATGTTGAAAGACTTGCTTGGTAAAAAGGTGATCGACCTACCTGAGTGCAGATGGCCAGAAGAGATGAATCGTACTGATAGTCCAAGGTATTGTAAATTCCACCGTTTCATCAGTCATCCAACGGAAAAATGCTTTGTACAGAAAGATCTCATCCTGAAGCTAGCACAACAAGGGAAAATCGAGCTTGACCTTGAAGACACGGTCGCGGCACACACTACTACTATCGTGTTTGGATCACTCGATCCTGTGCATCTTCGAAGCATGTATGACCATTCCCGTCAATGTTCAAGTCACACGGCACCCCCTACACAACCATCACCGGGGGCAAGCAACCAAGATGCATCTACTGGTGATAAGGAAGGGTGGACATCGGCGACCTACAAAAAAACGAGAAAGCTAAGACCACAAGCCATAAGGCCAAAAGAAGAGCCTAAACCCACCCCTCGAACTTCAGTCTTCGACAGGCTGAATCATTTAAAACCTAGAATTTTGGCACTTGATCGCATCAGTGGTCGAGACCGAACTTTTGTCTTCAAAAGGCTTAAGACGCCAACATTGCAAAGATCTGTCTTTGAAAGGTTATCAAAACCCAAGAAACAAAGCGGCACAGCTAGATCTCCTCCGCAACGGTCAGCTGCGGACGGACTTGAAGAAACTAAGAAGCCTTCTAGAAACAGAAAGGCAACGCCAAAGGAAGAAAAGCTCAACAGTCTAGCAGGAAAAGACGATGTTCAAAGCTTGATTCCTTCAAGGATGAAGCGCCAAGCAGCTTTAGAGGTCGACACAAAAGGACCACTGAAGGTAAGGAGGCGCACCATCACCTACACCGGCCAATCTTCACGCCAACAAACCCAAAATGACCGCACTGAAGAGGAGGCCCAAGAAGACAAAGAAGACGAAATCCCGGAAGAAGACGTCACTTCCGGCTCTGTCAACTCAAAATCTTCACCTCAATTGCTAGGGGCATGCTCCAAAACCATGCCAGTCAAGCCGAGTGAAGTTGAAGGATGGACTCATGTCACTCCAAAGAAACTGCACAATAAGCATATGTCTTCTCCACAAGTGCACCCATCGGAAAGAGGGCAAAGCAACTTTCGCCAACCTCCAAAGCAATGTGAAAGTGTTGAAGATGAGGAAATTTTGACACAAAGATTGACCATGCGTGATCTCTTCTTCCTCAAAAATTATTAAGTTACTCGGTCAAGGCTCGTTGCTATAAAGATTACGAGGAACGCCTCTCCAGGCAGCAACCATCTATTCCACAAGTTCACCAATGTGAAAGGGGGCAAAGTAGCTCCTGTCAACCTCCAGAACAATGTGAAAGTGTTGGAGATAATGAAACTTTGACACGAAGATCATCCATCCCCATCACGATGTGTGACATCTTCCCAGAAGACTTCTTCAACTACTCAGTCAAGGCTCCTTGCTATAAAGATTGTGAGGAACGACTCTCCCGGATCGCTTGATGAACAAACAAAGCTCCTTGCCCACACGAGCTTAAACTGCATGGCGCAACGCTCATTGTCTACAAGAGCCTAAACTGCAAGACATAAAGCTCCTCGCCTGCACAAGCCTAAACTGCATGGCACAACGCTCCTTGTCCGCACGAGAATAAAAGGCGACACCAAAACTCCTGGCCCGCAAGAGCATAAACTGTGTACGGTAAAATCATCATCAAAATCACCACTAAAACCATAAAAAAAAATAAATAAATAAAAAATCCATCATTCATTTGAACTACGTTACGACTTGATCTCTTCTTTGGAGGGGTACGTAGGCAGCTCAAATGTTCAATTTTTTCGAGTTCAGTCACATCAAAATAAAAGAATAAATGTTTTATTAAAGAAGGTCAATTTTATTACAAATTTATTTGGTTAAGAAAATTGCAATTTTCTTTGTACAAAATTAAATCACAGTTTCTTCGAAAAAAAAAAAGAAAAAAAAAAGAGAAATGGGCCGCCCCAGCCTTGTCTCCATCAAAGGGGGTCACAGCCCAAGCCTCCCTTCACTTCACAGGCCTGTCTCCAACTATCCTCAGGTCCAAACCATGAGCCCAACAAGCCCAGACCCAGTTCTTCACCGCCCCCCTTAGATTCGGACCAGGCCGAGCTGCTCCACCAAGTCTGACTCTGTCATTGGTGTCTACGAAGACACGATTTACAATCTCCACATCAATTGCGCACGACCACCATACCAAAGGTCCACGGACGACTTGGCCAAGGTGAAGCGGTTTAAGGAAGACCTTCTTAGTTGTTCTCGACGATTCGAACACCGACCGCACGACTTGGACCTCGACTCGGTCATGAAGAGCTTCGAGGAAGCTCAAAGTCGCCAGACTTCTTCATCCTCACTCCACCCAAACCCCACCTACTACACATGGTGCGCACACCCGGAGCAAATGGACCTCCAAGCTAGCCGCACGACCTCCTTCTTCCTCACAGCAAGCGGGTTTTTTGTTTCTTTCCAAGAAACCTCCGTCGAAAGAAAGGTGCTGTTCGGGGAAGATACTTGGGTTTCGAGTGGGTCGACTTCGACAGCTTCCGGTGTGGCGAATATGGTTTCGGGTATGCAGAATGTGTTGTTGAGCTCAAAGTATTTGAAGACGACGCAAGAGCTGCTCGATGAGGTTATGAACGTCGAGAATGGGATGAAGACTAAGCTGCCAATAAAAGGGTAATGGGCAGCAAAGTAAAGACAGCAACTGCAAGTAGTCACGAACAGAACTCTCCCTCATTTGTCTCAGCCATGAAAGCCACCGCAACCTCCTCCTGATTATCTCTGACAAACAAGACAGCGGTTTGATTCAAGCTAAGAACACCATGAAAGCTGCACATAACGAAGCCTTCACCACTGCGGGGTCGATCCCGAGTAAAAGCTGGTCACTAAGAAATTCGCCGTTGAAAAAGGCACTGGAAGACCGTGAAGGATACCAGCTTCCATTTGAATCTCCTTTGTCATTAGTTGCTGTGGCAGAGCTCCAAACCCTACAACAATGTTGCCCAGCCATGTCACTCTCTCTCCCGCAGCGCCATGAGCAGCTTCGCCTCCTGGAATCTTCTCGCAAGCTTGCCGTCACCGGAAAAGCAGGCTGACTTCCTTCACGACCAGACAACCACAACCTCACTGGCGCATGCTCCATCTTCGTCGCCTTCGTCTAGATCTCGTCGTATATATCATCTGTGCCACTGAGCTCAAACTTCAAATTGACACCACCATCATCTTCCATGCTCCGCTCCAGTTTCTAAGCACCATGCTCCTCCGTCTCTGCGACATACAGCCACAACGACCTCTAGACCAACTTCACCCGCAACGGCAGCTTCATGGTGCAAGTGGTGGCGATGCAGTGCATCATCTGGGCACCCTCTCCGTTGTGCAACGCTTAAGCCCAGCGAGGAACCCAACTCCAAAGCGTTGGCACCGTCTGTCCACATCTTCTCCATCTCTTGCCTCCTACAGCTCATCGTCCGTCTTTTCCTCTGCAAGGCTGTAAAAAAATGCAATGGCAGTGCAATGGTTGGGTAGTGGCAGTGGCAAACAGCAATGGCGAAGAACTTCAATAACCGCCGTCAAACAACTAGCCGGTCATGAAGCCTCGACTGTAGCTCTCCGTCCGTGGCAAACAGCAATGGCGAAGAACTTCAATAACCGTCGTCAAACGACTAGCCGATCATGAAGCCTCGACTACAGCTCTTCGTCCGTCTTCGTCCTTCCTACAAATTCCTCACCCATCATCAAAATTTATACAAAAAAATATATAATAAAAAATGGGATAGTGGAGCAAAGTGGTGTTGTCACCACGTGAAAAAAAAAGGGTGCATCTGGCACCATGTGCAAAAAAAAAAAAAAAAAAAAAAAGAGGAAAAGAAAAGAAAATATAAAAAAATGGATGGTGCATCTGGCACCATGTGCAAAAAAAAAAAAAATATATATATATATATATCTTTTTGGGATAGTGTTTTGAAAACCTTGAAAAACAAAATTAATAATAATAATTTCTTTATGCTTTTGGCACTAAGAAATATATATATATATACACACACACAGAGAATGAAATAAGGCTCCTTTATTGATTTCTCTAAAAATTTACATAAATGTACGTTTTACATAAGTTAAAAAAAAACAAATAAACAAATAAACAAACAAGATGGAGCTTTCCCAAAGGTTGCTCAGGAGAAGTCTCAGCAGTCGGCAGAGCCCCAGATTGAAGAGGCACCAGAGGGTGATTATTTAGAGCCTCAGTACAAGGCAGAACTCCAGGAGGAGGAGGCATCGAAGATTGATCATTTGGAGCTTCATTACGCGGTACAGCCCCAAAAGACGAAGGCAAATGCTGTTGGAACAAACCCATAAACCTCTGATGATCAAGTAAAATCTGACCATCAGATTCCTGCATCTGGTCAATCTTCTTCTTCATGTTGGTAGCATAGTTATGTGCGAGCCTGTGCAATTGTTTATTCTCATGCTTGAGCCATCTAATCTCCTGTTTGAGACTTATCACTTCAGCCACCAATGATTCAACTTGACGGGTTCGAGCAAATAGGCGTTGGGCCATATTAGACACAGAACCTGTACACTGAACACTGAGAGCCAGAGAATCCTTAACAGCCAACTCATCAGACCGTTTGGAAAGTAATCTGTTATCTTTGGGAATGACAAGGTTCTTGGTCACCACTGCAGCAGTCATGTCATTCTTCATCACCGAATCCCCAACGGTAAGAGGACTAGTATGGGATATGAAGGATGGGCACCATATGTTATCTAGAGAAGGTGGGACTGCCTTTTCACCAAGGTTCAAGTCAAAACGACGGTAGGAGGGTCCAGACATTTTCAAAGGTGTTGAAGAAAGAAGAGGTCGGACAAATCAAGATCTTAGAAGTGCAAGAAGGGATTTTCTACAAGCAAAAAATTCAAGTGTGCTTTGAAACGAACTGCGTGCCTCTATAAAAATCAGCACTCGATGGGATTTCAGAGAGGCGAGCTCAGAATTCGAAGAGGCCAATTCAAAAATCGAAGAGGCAAGCTCAGAAATCGGAGAGACATCTTGCTTTTCCAGACGCATCAGCACCCGTCACATGCAAACTCAGCTTTGCGAAAATCACAGGTAATTTGTCAAAGCGCCAATCCCAGATATCGAAGAGGCGCCAGTCTTTTTCAGCCTCGTCAACACCTGTCACATGTACACTTAGCTTGGCGGAAATTAGGGACAATTTGTCGAAGATTTTTTATAAAGAAGAAAGCACGTGAAGCCATACTGATCAATCACTCAATGGTTGCCGACACGAGTGAAAGAATAGTACCTTTACAGGTATTAAAGAACTTCCTATAACTGTCCACCTTCACCCTCCATAGCAAGGCAGATATACAGAACCTTTCTTCATTTCCGAGAATGCCTTCCCAACGAAGCCTCTCGAGTCACTCAGTGTTCCTTATTCCTTGGGGTACCTCTGCAAACAAATGACACCAAAGAAAAAGTATCTCATATTACCAGGGTAGAAAGCAATAGTATCTCATATCATGCTTTCTCCCTGTCCTTTCCTTTGGCCTTGTTCTTACCTACAAAGACAAGGATAAAGAAAGCAATATGTGGAACCTCCACTCAAACTTGGGTAAGGAATCGACTACCTGGAACCTTTGCCTGGTTGCTTACTTGGCATTGCTTTCGAGTACTCGTCTTCCACTGCTGCTGTACTTCCAAAGAAGCGGCCACATCTGCCTGGAGAACAGATAAGGCAAGTGAAAATGATACCTTACAGCATGTGGAGACAACATGCAGAAGAAACAAGCAGAGAAGAATGCAGCTTACATAGTTAACTCAGCAGAAGGAGTCTGAGCTGAGGAACTCGAGAAGATGCCACATTTACCTGGAGAACATATAAGGAAGGGAAAATGATACATTGAAGCATGTGGAGACAAGCACAACAAAGCACGTGCCGATTCATCCGCTACTTCTTCAAAATCAAAGGTATCTCATATCATCAGGGTTGCGATCACTTTGGGTGGAGGACTCGTTTTGACCCTCAAATTCTTGGGTCAACTCGCTAGGCGTTATGGGTTGCACGTGTCGATTCACCACCCTTGAATCAAATCTAGTTCAAGAATAAGCTGTGGAAAGTCAACAATTGGAGGAATCCAGAAAATTCTCCAACCCAGTTCAAGATCAAAGCTGTGGAAAGTCAACAAGCGCAAAAACAAATATGTGCCAATTCATCCACTACCAAAGCCAAAAGATCATCTACCACATGAAGCTCCTTGTGGTCCAATTTCAACCTTCAAGATCAAGCCTTGACGGCCCTTGAAGAAATTTCAAACAAAGTTCAAGAACAAGCCTCAACGACCCTTGAAGAAATTTCCAGCCCAATTCAAGATCAAGCCCTAACGGCCCTTGGATCAACATCTACAATAAGGGACTTCAAAACGCATCTCCTACACGTGACAAGCACATGTTTACGACACGCCTTGAAGTGGGGGCATTTGTAGACATCGAAATTTTGGTAAATAAATGTTGACAGATAAATCAAAGTTTCAACGCTCATGTATTACATAAATTTTACACGTAGCGTGTGACTCGACGAAAAATTGAAATGAGTCGGAAAAATCATCAAACAGGACACGTGTCAACACCTGGCAGAAACAACTTATTTCATCTGGAATATTATATTCAAAATTAAGCCTTGGAAAATTCTATAAATAGAAGCCAATTTCATTCATTTCATTTGACCAATGGATATTACACTAAAACCTTGAAGCTTTGAAACTCTAAAACTCTCAAGCAAATTCCGAAGGATCGAGAAAACTATCTTCGTTCTTCGCCAAATCCGACTTCAAGCTCAAGCCCCGACGGCCCCTTTGAAGAACTTCCACCAATTCAAGATCAAGCCCCAAAAGCCTTGAAGAAAGTGTTCATCATTCATCATCTGTTCATCCTAAGATCAAGCCCCAACGACCCTTTGGATCAACAAACGTCGACAAATCCACACATCCAACCATCCTTCAAGATCAAGCCCAAAAGCCTTTGAAGATCCGTTCATCATTGTTCTTCAAGATCAAGCCCAAAAGCCCTTGAAGATCCATTCATCAACTGTTCATCAAGATCAAGCCCCAAAGGCCCTTGAAGATCCGTTCATCAACAGTTCTTCAAGATCAAGCCCTAAAAGCCTTGAAGAAAACATTCATTGTTCATCATTCGTTCATCCTACGATCAAGCCCCAACGGCCCTTTGGATCAATCGCACATCCACAAATCAACACCTTACGGAGATCGAATCAAAGGATCAAGTTAAGAGAGATTGTAACCCAAAATCATCAAATACAAATATTATTTTGTGCACGTTGTTCTTGTCTCTTTCGTTTCAGGAAAATTTCGTGTTTACAGATACCATATTAGAAATAATACTTTGTTACTTTCCTTAATATGGAAGAAATTACATCCGAGTTTATATACACTTTACAAATAAAGCTGAGTAACTAATCACATCTAATTAACTAGTTACAATGATTACAACCATATGACAATTGTACAATCTAACTCAGATTAATTATGTGTCCCTTTAGTAGCATCGTATTAAGTTGAAGTTTGGCGACACCGATAATTATTTCTCTAGGACGCGTGAGCGCGTGCTAAGAAGAATTAAAAATGAAGGAGAGACTTGCTCCTCGAGGATTAAGAAAGAACTCCTCTTTAAAGTATTTTGCTGCTTATTCATAGAATTTTGTGTTTATGATTAAAACTATTCTTATTGTATATTATTCTATAAAAAACATCTCTACAAAAAATAAATTAAAACTAAAATCGTTTAATCATCGAATTTTATAAAAACAGATGAACATATTTGTTAAATGTATTACGAGCTGTTGATGTATTTGTTAAAAGTGATGACTAAATAATCTTAATTTTAATTAAATTATTATTTTCAGAATAATTTATAAATTAAATGCAAAGCAAATTACCAGTCGTTCGAAGAATGTTGAAGTGGCACATTGTATACGGGAATTGAACTCAACATTCCCTTGAAAGCCGGACCTATCAGCTTCACCCACGTGTACACATCGACGTGCCGGCACCGGCTTCCGTTCCAGCTCCACCAGAAAAGACAACCTCACCGCATCAATAATACCTTTTCTCTCTCTCTCCCCCCCCTCTCTTCCCCCGAATCATCGCCGCTTCCTTAGCTCCCGTTTTGTTATGATCTTGCAATTGGCCTATTAGTGAATCCTTGGATCACTATGAAGTAGTAGTTAAATAATGGGGGTCAGATTGTATTAGAGTAAGGATTAGATTGTAATAGTCTTGTTAATTGTGGGTTTTAGTTTTAATTGAGTTGTTGTTATGCCAGATGGCACTCTCGCGAATGTAAGGGCTGGCTTGTGGGATAAAAGCCTCAGCTAGTGGATTGAAAAGCATATATGAAAAACAATTAGAAATTTCCTTTTCTTGCTGTGCAATTCCTTTCCTCAGTACCCACCATTACCACACAGTCAAGGTTGCAGCTAGGTATTGGCTTGGGTTTTATCATTGGTATCACCCTCCGATTCTGGTATCCCTTCTGTATATGCCCCGTTCCACCACCACGGCCCGCCTCTCTGCCATGGAATCTCGTGTTGCTGCTATTGAAACCATCTTAGCCAACCTTCCCAATCAGTTCGCTGAAGCCATTGATCATGCTTTTGAAACACGATTGCCTGTCTATTTCGAGCAATTTCGTCGTGAGCAAGCTGCTCGCGGCGGCGGCGAGGGTCCTTCTGCTCCTCCTTTCACGGATCTTCCTCCACATCGCGACATGGACCGCATCCACGCGCCGCACAGTCCGGTCACCCCTGGCAGTGCTACGGTCAAGCCACCGTGGTCTCCGCGCATCGACTTTCCCCGATTTGGCGATGGTGACGATTTGTTATCCTGGATCTATAAGGCTGAACAATTTTTTGTTTATTATGGCATTCCTGCTTCTCAGCGCGTGGTCACAGCTTCATTCCACCTCGAGGGGGAGATCCTTCAGTGGTATCGATGGATGGATTGTTCCAATATTACTCCCTGTTGGGAGGACTTCACTCAAGCACTGTGTAAGGAGTTTGGTCCTTCCGAGTTTGACGATAGTACTGAGGCACTCTTCAAACTTCGCCAAACAGGTACCCTGCGTGATTATATTGCTGAATTTAGAAAACTGGCTAATCGTACTTGTGATGTTGGTCCTCTCTTGTTAAAGAGTTGTTCCTTGGTGGCCTTAAACGAGAATTAAAGTATGATGTGAAATTGTTGAAGCCTCATTCTGTTCATGATGCTATTGCCATTGCGGTTCAGTTAGATACTAAGTTTCAAGAGCTCAAAGGCGGTATCCCTAAACCATCACCCACAGTTCCTAAACACCACCCAAACACTACTACTGCCATCAATCCCTATGTTCCTCGGGTCCAAAATTATCCTGTTAAGAAGCTTTCTCCAGCTGACATCCAATTAAAACGGGATAAGGGCGAATGTTGGTTTTGCACTGACAAATGGGTTCCGGGTCATAAATGTGGGTTGAAGCAATTGCTTATGCTCGATGTTGCTGACCAAGCGGAGCTTGATGCGTTTCCCCCGGACTCCCCTCCTGAAGTTCATCACATGGAACTCAGTGAGTGTGCGTTCTATGGGACAACCGCCACCCCGAAAGCTCAAACTATGAAAGTGCAGGGCACTCTCCAGGGTCATTCTGTGCGGATTTTGTTAGACTCCGGCAGCACGCACAACTTTGTCGACACTCGGTTGTTAAAACAATGGGGCCAACCAGTTCATCCTACTAAGTCATTTGAGGTCATGATTGCCGATGGTGGTAAAGTCCAAAGTTCAGGCTGTTGGCGGTCCGGTGCACTGTCCTTAGGAGGTTATACTTGCAGTGTTGATTTGTATTCATTGCCTCTCGGGGGTTGTGATTTAGTCTTGGGGGTTCAGTGGCTCTCTTCCATTAGCCCTGTCTTATGGGATTTCCATCACTTGACTATGGCATTCACGAAGGACAATCAGCACTACCAATTGTTTCATTCTGCGGCTCCACCTTCTCTTATTCAAGAAGTCTCCTTACAGCATCTTGAGAAGGAAGTTGCTAATTCCAACTTGGGCCTTTTGTTGTATTCTATGGAGACACGACCGGTGCTTGTTCGTGACTGTGAGTTGTCCTCAGCTCAATCTACACAACTGCATGCGTTATTGGCCGACTTTGAGTCCCTCTTTGTGCTGCCATCTCAACTTCCACCCTCCCGCTCACATGATCACCACATTCCATTGTTGCCCGGTGCCAAACCACCTAATATACGGCCCTATCACTATGGGCCTCTTGCAAAGGATGAGATTGAACGAGCTGTCAAGGACTTATTGGATGCCGGTTTTATCCGACCCAGTCATAGTCCCTTTTCCTTCCCTGTACTTCTTGTCAGGAAGAAAGAGGGCACTTGGCGTATGTGTATTGATTATAGGGAACTTAACGCTCTCACAATCAAAAACAAATATCCAATTCCTCTTATTGATGATCTCTTGGATGAACTTTGTGGTGCCACCTATTTTTCCAAGTTAGATCTTCGCTCCGGTTATCACCAAATCTTGATGCAACCTGCTGATGTTGAAAAAACAGCATTCAAAACTCATGCAGGCCATTATGAGTTCTTGGTAATGCCTTTTGGGCTTACTAATGCCCCGGCAACATTTCAACAACTCATGAACGACATTTTTAGGCCTTTATTAAGGAAGTGTGTGCTTGTATTTTTTGACGATATCCTCATCTACAGTCACTCTTGGGCGGATCACATGTCCCACTTGTTGGCTGTTTTCCAAATCTTACAGCAACATCGCTTGTTCCTTAAGAAATCCAAGTGCTCTTTTGGTCAACAGTGTGTTGAGTACTTAGGCCATATCGTGTCCCGCGAAGGGGTAGCTGCAGATCCTTCCAAATTACAAGCCATCCGAGATTGGCCTATTCCTAAGACTCTTAAAGAATTGCGGGGTTTCTTGGGTCTCACGGGATATTATCGTAAGTTCATCGCTGGATATGGTCAGATTTGCCAACCCTTATATCAATTGACCAAGAAGGACAAATTCTATTGGACTCAAGAAGCTACAGAAACTTTCAATCAGCTCAAAGATATTATGACATCCCCACCAGTTTTAGTGTTACCTGACTTCTCCAAAGCCTTTGAACTGGAGTGTGATGCCTCAGGTAATGGCATTGGAGCCGTGTTGCAACAAGGAGGAAGACCTATTGCCTTTACCAGTCAAGCACTTGGTCCAAAAAATCAATCTCTCTCAACCTATGAACGGGAGCTTATTGCCATCGTTTATGCTGTGAAGAAATGGCACTCCTACTTACAAGGCAGGCACTTCACCATTAAAACTGATCATTGCAGCCTCAAATACTTCTTGAGTCAGAAAGCCAATACTCATTTCCAACAAAAATGGGTCTCTAAGCTTCTCGGCTATGACTATGAGATCCAGTTTCGTAGTGGCAGTGACAACCATGTAGCTGATGCTCTCTTTCGCGTACATGGCTCTCCTCTACTTCCTGAATGTGCAGCAATATCATATCCTCATTTTGGTTGGTTTGATGAACTTCGACAATATAATGAACATGATTCTTGGATTCAGAGTAAAGCTAAGGAGTATTTCCAAGCACAGGAGACTAATGCTACCACCCCTACATCTTCTAATTACTCTTTCCAGAATGGGTTTTTACGGTACAAGGCACGGATATTGTTAAGCCCTTCCTCTCCTTGGCGCACCAAGCTTATCGAAGCTTATCATTCCATACCTGCTGCAGGTCATCAAGGTGTGATTAAAACCTATCACAAACTTAAGAAGGACTTTTATTGGCCAAGTATGAAGAATGATGTCAAACTCTTCGTTTCGGAGTGTCACATCTGCCAACAACATAAGTATGAAACAGTGGCACCTCCTGGAAAACTGATGCCTCTTCCAATTCCTGAACGAATTTGGGCTGATATAAGCATGGACTTTATTGTCGGACTTCCTAATTGCAAGGGTAAGACTGTTATCATGGTGGTGGTTGATCGGCTGTCCAAATATAGTCATTTTGTTCCTATGGCACATCCATATACAGCGGCTAGTGTAGCACAGCTTTTTCTTGAGCATATTTTCAAACTCCATGGCATGCCCAACTCTATAGTCAGTGACCATGATCCGATCTTCATAAGCGCCTTCTGGAAAGAGTTATTCAAACTGCACAATGCCAAGTTGTGTATGAGTTCGGGCTACCATCCTCAAACTGACGGTCAAACTGAGGTTATGAACCGCTGCTTGGAAACCTACCTGCGCTGTTTTGTTGGAGGCCAACCTAAAAAATGGGTACAATGGTTATCGTGGGCCGAATGGTGTTTCAATACCTCATACCACACTTCTTCTAAGTTCACACCCTTCGAATTAGTGTATGGTTATTCCCCACCTCATATCACACCGTATGAACCTGGTTCTACAAAGTTCGCTTCTGTGGAGCAATGTTTGGTTGAGAGGGACAAGGTTTTGGAGATTCTGAAAAGGAACCTTGAATTAGCTCAGACAAGGATGAAGTCACAAGCTGATCAAAAGAGATCGGAACGGAGTTTTGCAGTTGGCGATATGGTTTATATAAAACTTATTCCTTATCAACTCCAATCCTTGGCTGCACACAGTTATCATAAACTGTTACCCAGGTTCTATGGTCCCTATAAGGTTCTCAGCCGAGTAGGTGATGTGGCTTACAAACTTGAACTTCCTGCCATGTCTAAAGTCCACCCTGTTTTTCATGTCAGCAGTCTTAAGAAGCACTTAGGGCCGAATGTGGTAGCCAACAACCTGTTGCCCCAAGTTACAGAAGATGGTCTTCAACAGTTGGTTCCTGCCTCCATTCTTGCCAGGCGCATGTATAAGAAGGGTAATTCTGCCGGCGTTCAATTGCTTGTTCAGTGGCAGGATCAAGATGCCAGTTCTGCAACATGGGAGGACTTTGAAGACTTCCAAGCTCGATTCCCTGCTTTCTCTCTTTAACCTTGTGGACAAGGTTTTTTCGAAGGCGGGAGTAAATGTTATGATCTTGCAATTGGCCTATTAGTGAATCCTTGGATCACTATGAAGTAGTAGTTAAATAATGGGGGTCAGATTGTATTAGAGTAAGGATTAGATTGTAATAGTCTTGTTAATTGTGGGTTTTAGTTTTAATTGAGTTGTTGTTATGCCAGATGGCACTCTCGCGAATGTAAGGGCTGGCTTGTGGGATAAAAGCCTCAGCTAGTGGATTGAAAAGCATATATGAAAAACAATTAGAAATTTCCTTTTCTTGCTGTGCAATTCCTTTCCTCAGTACCCACCATTACCACACAGTCAAGGTTGCAGCTAGGTATTGGCTTGGGTTTTATCACGTTTTCGCCCCAATTCTCAATTCCTGTGCCCCGAACACCAATTTTCCTTCTATTTCCTTGAAATTCGTGTCGGGATTTTATCGGGAAAAGTAGGGTTAGGGTTGGGGAGGGACAAAAAGGATGAGCTTTCGGGATCTGGAAGCGGGTCGGGGCACCAATTATTCCCGGCGAGGAGACCTCATCAATGGCAAGCGGGACCCCACCCAAGCTGTGGCCTCCGGCATTTTCCAGATCAACACCGCCGTATCCACCTTCCAGAGGCTCGTCAACACCATCGGCACCCCCAAAGACACGCCGGATCTCCGCGAAAAGCTGTGAGTTGGTTCTTCACTTCCAATTGTCGATTGTGTATTGTTTCCTGAATTCCGTTTGACATTTCCTGATTGCAGGCACAAGACAAGACTACATATCGGGCAATTGGTGAAGGATACTTCAGAAAAACTTAAACAAGTCAGCGAAAGAGATCATCATACCGAAGTTAATGTAAGTTTCTCTGTCACTCTCATCCCTCCTTCCTCCATCCGTCTCTCACACACACAGGCACACCCAAAAGTAGCGACACATGCCTTCCAAATTCCCAAATTCATCATTTCCACATCCAATTTTATCCAAATTCCTCATTTCTGATTAAACCCTAGATCCCAAATCCAATCCCAGAAGAAATTCTAGCGTAATCAATTCCATTTCCTTGCTGTCTAGGGGGGTTTCAGGTCTGCTATCATCTTCCAGCATGCCTCGCCTTCGTCTTTGTCTTTGTCTTCTCTTCCTCCCAGTTGGTAAGCCTCCTAGCCAATCCGCTCCGACCGTCTGGGGTGGTATAGCAAAAGTTGGTTTGTTACCAACCAATTCCAGCACTAATTGCTAGGCCAATTAGTCTTGGAAAGCCTTGTAGATGCTCCAGAATCACCGAAACAAGTACCACAGTTATCACCCACTAAGGATTATTGTGTTTGGAATCAGGTCGAAACAAAGATAGTATTGACGTTACGAAATCTAAAATTAATGTCGGACTTTTACCCTATCAAAATATCATAACTAGGTAAAATCTGATTAGCTTAAAAAAAAAAAAAAAAGGTCGTACCCAGTGCACAAGGCTCCCGCTTTACGCAGGGTCTGGGAGAGGTGAATGTCGGCTAGCCTTACCCCCATTTATGGAGAGGCTGCTCCCAAGTAAAATCTGATTAGCTTACTCTAGGGAATTTCCTTATTGGCCCCTCGAAATTGATGTAGTTGATTCATTTGAAATGGTGCATTCTTGTTCTCTATTGCGGGTCGGTCTTTGAAAATCTCAAACTTTTTGGTGTGATGATCTTAGATGTCTTCAACTTAATTGTAGGCAAGCAAGAAGATTACAGATGCTAAACTTGCAAAAGATTTTCAAGCAGTGCTTAGAGAATTTCAGAAGGCTCAACGACTTGCAGCTGAGAGGGAAACAACATATGCTCCTTTTGTTCCTCAAGCAGTTCTTCCGACAAGGTAACTTTTGCCAGAGGATTTATACAATTAATTCCCGTCTTTTATTTGTGTGCACTATTTATGTGATATCTTTCAGAAGATATTTTTGTTTTGTTTAGTTTGCATTACATCTACTGTTGGAGGACCTCAATCTGAAGTTGTATGATTATTCTAAATGTTTCATGCAGTTACACCGCTAGCGAGATAGATGTAAACTCAGACAAAAGTCTGGAACAGCGTGCTCTCCTTGTGGAATCTAGAAGGTGAGTTTTACTTAACAATGATAAGGAATTCTAACTGTTTTTGCAGAAAAGGGGTCATTATTCTAAAACAACATTAAACGTAACTCCAAATCAAATGCTGAAAGGCATTAGTAGAATTTCCGTTGGAAAAGAAGAAGGAAAGACGAGGGACAAACTAGTAGAATCGTGCATTTTCCAATAAAAGGAAATTGAATGAAATTATGTTCAATGGGAAGACGATGAGTTATGTACCATAATCTGGAGACAATCAATGAAATATAAATGAATGTTTCTTCTCCAAGTCTAGTTTTAGGTTTATGGTGGAGGGACAGAGCCTTTGGTGGGAAGTGGTGCAGTATAATGTGGTTCATAGCAAAAGGGTATTTTATTGGTAGTCATGGGATAGGGTGTTAGAGTCTGTTATTCATGGGGTTGCAATCCCTTTGGAACAAAGTGCAGGTCAGACCATGAGATTGAGTGAAGTGTTTGATGAGTGTTGTGGTGTTGGAGCTCAGTGTCTTGGTTCTTCTAGTCAGTGTTCTAAAAATGGGCCTAGGCGGCTACCTAGGCGCTAGGCGGTGGAGCGCCACTGGGATTTATGCCAAAGAGTTCATCAAATTGGGTGGGAGTTAGTCGGCTGCCTAGGCGGTATCTAGGCGGTCTAGGCAGTGGTAGGCAGCGGTCTAGGAGGTGGTAGGCGGCGGTCTAGGCGGACTCGTAAGAACCTCGGCGGTTCTCCATCTCATTGCGATCTGTCAAGAAGAGAGAGAGGGGCGATACATACAAACCCCATTGATCGTTCAAAGAATCCACCTCAGATTTCTTCACAAACTGCTGCTTGACCAGCGGGCCATGCCGATGTTGTTTGATCATTCAGGATTTTGGGATGAAAGTTGAGGGTTTGGAGTAACTTGTGGAAGTGGGGAAGAGGTTTGATGATGGGAGAGGCCTCTTGATTCTAAAACAGAGAGGAGAGCAAGCGGCTTCTCTTTGTCAAAAAAAGAGTGAAGGCAATGGAAACGAGGGATTGGGCAATGGAAACGAGGGGTTGAAATGAGGAATCGGAAATGAGGCTGGTTTTAATAAAAGCGAGAGAGGTATCTGGATGATTTGACTATTTTAATTAGTTGATGGAAATGAGGCATTCTTATAATAAAAGAGAGAAGACTTGTGATAAAGAAAGGGTGGGGTGGGCTAGGCTGGGACGGGCCATTTTATATGCTTATCATCTTTTTCACTTTTGAATTGGGGTTAAAAAAAAGCCCATCTTATTAAGTAGACCTAGTTTCTGTTATAATAAATTTAGTTAAATAAATAAAAATTACAAATTAGCCTAAGCGCTAGGCCCCATTCAACCGCCCGACTAGCGCTTAGCGTTTTTTAGAACCGTGCTTCTAGTATTTTGGTCTAGAAGCTATCTTTGAAATTTTTTGCATCTCCATTGTCTGTTGGAGTGGTCTATTGTTTTTCTATTATTTAACTAGTCTTTTAGTGTTTTGAAGAACCATACAAGTCACTTGGGTCAAGGTTGTTTCAGTCTTTAATTGTCTACAATTATTACTCTCTTCTGCCAAAAGACAAAACATAAAAAACTGAACCATCTCTTTTCATGGTCATAAAACATAAGGTGGTGGAACCACCGTACCATTTCAAAACCACCCTCAAAAAGGGAATTGCATCGGCACTAACCTTGTTGATGCACAAAATCAGCAAGATTTTGGAACAACGTAAAGTGTCAGGTTTGTGGCCCTCGTCTGGTTGCTTCGGTCACCTAGTGAGGATAATATGCAAGGGATAGAGATCAGGAAGCAGACGTAATATGTACATGGTTCACCCTAAGTTTGGCTACGTCCACGGAATAGAGAAGTTCTCATTAATAGTGAAGGGTTACACAAATACATAAGTTTAAGCATAATGACTAGTTTAAGGACAATAATGACATTAGGGATTAATTGTAGGAGAATGGTCTACTTTTATAGTTGAGGAGAGTCTCCAGCTTCTGTCCATGGTCGATGTGGGACTCTATGAGCTTTATTCTGATGTTGACATGTGTCATGCTGTGATTGGCCTCCTGATTGGAGGGAAACTCTTGTGCTTCGGCAGGGATGCTTCAGCATGAACCCCTTAGTGGGTTCTTGACGGTATGACGTTGACCGGTGCTTGGTAGTTTTGAGATTGGTCAAGTATGGTACAAACAAACCTCATTGCACCTCCATTCTTATTAGAAAAAGTTATATCCCAGAAAACATGTATTCCTTTCTTATTAGAAAGGCCATATGATAATTAGTAGTTAGGGTGGTTTATCTGAATATATGATATTGTGCCATTGGCAAAGGAAACGATGGAGGGGAGCAGTCGGTCAATTTCACTTTTTAATTAGCAAGGGAAAGAGTTTATGAAGACTTATTACATTTAAGATGGGTAAATTTGGAAAACAAAATTTAATTAATTTTAGGGATTGAATGCATAGTTTTAGGTGCAAGAAAATTGACACCTGGCGGAAAAGTGAGAAGGTGGCTAGCATTCCCCCTCCAAATTTTTTAAGACATCTGAAGATCAGAATAATCATGCCGCACACACCTTGTGTTGTTCTACATCAAACTTCCAATGCCTTTTTTCTGTCCTTGATGATACAAAAATAGTTGGCAGTGGGAGCCTTAGCATCAGCTGTCTTTGATTGTTGTTTGATTTATCTACTTCAGTTTAAAACTCTTATCAAGGTTGGATGTGCCATATATCTTTGGTTATAAGTGAGCTTTGCTGCAGACAAGAGGTCTTGCTACTGGACAATGAGATTGCTTTCAATGAGGCTATCATCGAGGAAAGAGAACAGGGAATACAAGAAATCCAGCAGCAAATTGGTGAAGTGAATGAGATTTTTAAAGATCTTGCTATACTGGTTCATGAACAAGGAACAATGATTGGTAACTTACCTTCTCCTTACTCTCTTGAAGGCACTTATACTTATCTGGCTTGTGTTTTCTTATCGGTTATATCCGCTTTGTAGATGACATTGGCTCCAATATTGAGAGTGCTCATGCTGCTACTGGGCAGGCAAAGTCCCATCTAGTGAAAGCGTCAAAGACCCAAAGATCGAATTCATCTCTGGTAATTTGTTCACATTTTTTTATATGACAGTCTACATCTAAGTGTAATTATTTATATATTTTTCAAAATGTTCGCTTCAGAGACTCTTTGGTAATTTATGTTGCTAGGTTGTTTTATGAATGATTCTTATGTTCATTCTTGCATGAACATGGGGTCCAAATTCACAGGTTAAACTGATGGTCCATGATAGTTTTCACAGCACAGCTACAACATTCTTCATTAGGCATCGACATGAATATTCAGATCCCGTAAACACATGAAATAATGCATTTAATCCCACTTAAGAAATATTGCCGATCTCTTTCAGTTCCCTTACAAATATATTATGTAATCACTTTAAAGTTAATGTTTTTATTTTTTGCAGACTTGCTTGCTCTTGGTAATATTTGGAATTGTGCTTCTCATTGTGATAGTAGTACTTGCAGCTTAACCAGAAGATTGTGCTGAGGTATCCCTCTGCTATTTCTGCGATGCCTAACTTGAGTATGTAGTTGTATTCTTAGTTCGTATATATATGTATAGGGGTGGACCGTGGGTATCCTTCACAATTTCTGGTTGCGGTTGGGTGAGGTGTCTCTTCTGTTTCAGTAAGTTGGTGTTTGGGGCTTCTGATGGTGTTCTCTGTGTGTTGTTTTTTCTTCTTCATTTTTTTTAAAGTTTTAAATGATACAGTGTTCTTTTTTATTTATATATAAGAAGTTATAATTGTTTGGGTTTTCATTTATTAACGTTAAATAGTAAATTATTGATTTCGAATTGGATTTGGAGCTCGAAAAGATATTCATACTTGATATTTGGGACCAATTTGCTCGTCGAGAAATACCGGGAGGAGAATACTATTCCTACCAAATATGGTTCAAAGCATGAGAATTGTTGGGCATTCAAGAATTAATTGCCTCTTTTCTTGCCTCTTGAGAAAGGACAGCAATGGCACAACACGTATTTGAACTGCGGAGGCTTCGACTATTTGTCAGAAGAATCACGAAGCCACTTGCAACTTGAAACCAAATTGAATAGTTGGTTTGAAATGGGGAAATGAATGATTATAGCACAATTTGAAGGCACAAAACATTTTACCTTTTTGCCATCTTCCCACCGGCGCCCTTGATGCTGTGACCAAGATACTTCTCTCGATGTTTATCAGCCTAAATAGCATCGTCCCAACTGAATTAATTATGTGCATCAAAGGAGAAGCAGAAAGTTGGATAAATAAAAATTGAATTACAAAGCTTTCCAAGATAAGAATGCATCTACGATGTACAAGCATTATGTTCATTGACCATGTCCATGATGTACAAACAATAATGTGATTCAAATTCTCTTTTGACGAGAATTGAACCTAAGACCTCTCACTTACAAGTGAAGAGAAATACATCTAGACCATAATACTGAGTGGCGGCACCTTACTACGGTTAGATTACGCTGTATAGAATTTCTTACATTATTGCCATTTTTGGATCTTCCTATTATTGGTACCAATAATTGTAATTAATTTCTCTAACTAGTAGGTTCATTTTCCTACAACTATCAGGGTTTCTTTGTAGGTATTAATGGCTTCTTGTGCTTCAACTACCTATTACAATAAGCCTTATTCTAAAACTACTGAAATTATTTGACTCTTTAACACAAAAATCCCACTGCCGCCCAGGGATCGAGTATGTATCTGTCTATGATCATATGACCCACTTTACGTGTATCAAGGTACTTTATGTGATATACTATCAGCTTCATTGACCAAATCAATGTCGGACAGCTTCACTAGTCAAGGCTAGTGTCGATGTGAGATGTATTATGTTTTCTTATAGGCTCAATCCCATGTCGTATAACTTCATCTTCAAGTGATGGAGCCCATCATATTTCTTCATTGGCGTAACCCAATGAAGTCGTTGAAGGAAAAGACCAATAGCGCAACACGCGCCCATTGTCTAACAATAGAGTGCCAATTCCAATGAAGGGGTGGTTTGGGAGTGAGGTGCTTAAAAAAAAGCACCCATGAAAAAAAAGCTGTGAGGGTTTTAGGTGTTTGGTAAACTAAAAAAAAAGGCTTATTTTGGAAGCTGCTGTGAGAATAAGCTGAAATCAAAGGAAAAGCTGAAACAACTATTTGCTGCTTTGGAAAACTGGTTTTTTTTCAAAGCACACGGAGCTATAGTGCTCCTTTAATGAAAAGACCTACACCAGACTTGTGGGCGAAGATCGAGTCAACGGCGAGGGAGGAGATCTCGACAGCGAGGGAGGGTTCAAAGGTGGTCATGTCGACGAGGATGCCTCCGGGGCGGAGTCCAGAGAGTGCGCTGGTGGTGGGGTCAAGGAGGACAGAGCGGACGTCGAATTTGGGTTATGGGTATTCTGGGTTTTCTGTCGAAATGCTTCCTGTCCTTGCGAGGGTGCAATTGAAGACGGTGAGGGCGCCGACTTTGAGGGTTTTCTGGGTTATGGGTAGAAGAACTGGAAATTTTCTGATTCGAATGAAGCTCCTAGGCGTTGGGCATCCTTTAAATCTCGGATTTCACCTCCCAGGTGTTGGGCATCTTTTAAATCTGACCTCGAAAACCCCAATTTGGGGATCTCCAAACCCTAGAAATGGTTTCCTCCGACGGGGGAAAAACCGATCTGAGAGAGAGACTTTTATGGGTTTTCAGGTTTAAAAAAAAAACTAAAAAAAAATCATTTTATATCCTTTTTGGTCATTTCACACAGTCACAGCTGTTTTACATAAAAGTTTACCAAACACTCTGCTAATTTATTTCACAGCTGCTTATTCTCATAGCACAACCGCTTATTCTCACAGCAACTTTTTTTTCAAAGCACAGCAAAACCAAACCAGCCCGAAGTAGATGGCTTCACTGCAAAGCTTGGCTGTAGCCCCTGCCCCAATCTTAGCCTTGATGGCGTCCTTTGTCTTATTCAAATTCTATTTGACCATCAAACATTCTTTGAATTTTTTTAATTAAAATAATAATATCACATCCACTTCACAATTGCTATAATAGAAAAAAACATTATTGTGAATATATATTGAAGAAAAAATAAATAAAGATACAATAAATTAGAAGAGATATGAAGCCAAACCCTAACAAAAAGTAGAAAATTATTAGAAACTAAAATCAATTAAGAGAATTTCTAAGAGAAATGAAAATTTGAAAACCATGAAAGTTTATGAACTAAAGCCGCAGCTGTACAATGCGGACAAAAATCCCACCAATGAACCCAAACATGACCAACACCATAGTTTGCCAAACAATCTGCCACCTGATTTTCTTCACTATAAATGTGAAAAAACTGAACATGCATGCATGGAAGAGAGGATGATACAACAATTTACCCAATCAACCGATAAACGTCAAGGCACCTAAGAAGATCCATTTGAAAGAAAATGCACTACTAAACAAAAATCACACTTAATCCAAAGAGAATGTCAACCCTCTCCAAAGCTATATAAACAACATGAATAATAGCTTTAAGTTTTGCATGTTGGAGTTTTCGAGTGGAAATTTCCCTTCATCTCATTTGTCCCACATTGGCCAAGTTGGGAAGTTTCACACACTTTATAACATCTTATTCATCGTACAAAGTGATTGGAAAGATGGACCATTGAAAGAAAAAATGGGCTTGAACTTTGAGTTTGGGTTTGTGTGTGTGATAATTAAATATATAATTAAAATATATTTAATTGTCAAAAAATGGGCTCTAATATTAAATCTAATAATGAATTATTATTTTAAATTAATTTTGGATTTAATTAATTATTTTTTCAACAAACTCATCCTTTGGGACGAAGTTTGAGACGATGAAAGAATGCCAAAGAGCAACACACCTCTCTGAGCAAATGCCTTCCAAAAGATGCATCTCATATTCATACATGTTACGAACTGACATTTGTGCATTATATACAACCATTTGCATGACATTTAGAACACAGAAAAAACGAATTCTCTTAAAATCCCAAAACCTTCTTACTGAGAGAACCACAAAGATATTCGCCAACAGCCAAGTTTTCTGGTGCTGAAATTTTGGTTTGATCAATGAATCCTGGTGAAACAGACGTCCATCGAACTATGAGCACTAAGTAGGGACAAAATTTTGTTTCAAGGACATTGATCACTGTTTTTTTTTTTTTTCATTTTATATTAATTTTGTCTTGTTCACTCTGCCAAATTAGTGATTTGCATTTATTATTTATTAGCATATTCAAATTTATTTCTATATATAAACTTCTCATTGATTGTTGATAACATCTGACGCCGCTCTAAGGCAATAACAATACCAAAATATCCTGCAAACCAGCCAAGACAATGACATTCTCTGGATCTATCACGAAGGAAAATAATAAAATAATTTAAAATTATAAAGCATTTACTCTTGCACCTGAAGTTGTAGGTTCAACGATGTGATCATAAACATAAGAGGATTAATATTTTTGGAAGACTATAGTAGTATGTTGTTTTATAAAAAATAATGTCGTAATTGATCGTTAATTCCCTATACACAAGCTCAAACGTTGTTCAAAATCATCCCCTAATGTGCGGTCACTTATTAATTTTGCATTTTCAAATTATATGTCAAATTGTCACACGTAAATGAAATGAAAACCACTAAAGGAGAAACTGCTCCGATATACAGTAAAAAACTGCGTGAATTTGAAGAAGTTTTCTTACAAAAAATGAAGAATATTGCAAAGTGACGAATTACCTGCCGGGCCGGTTTAGAGATTTTTTAGGCTTAGGGCGACACAAAAAAATGTGCCTTTACTTTATATAAGAAAATTATTTATTTTCACACGTAAGATATCGATAAAATTATACTTAGAAAACCATTTCAAACTTAATAATTTAGACTAATTTATTATCATGAGAAGGAAACAAAAAATCTTCAGGTTTACATGTAGATAGATATGAATTTTGTTTTCCATCTAAACTTTTAAAGTGTTTTTGTATAAATCGTGAGGTGTTTTTTCTTATTTACTAACCTTGTCAATATGAGATTAAAAAAATAATGATGTTTTTGAGTCTTTAATTGATATGTATAAGTAACAAATGGGTATTAAATTAAACTTTTTGATGACACATCATTTGATTTACAAATTTGGTCAACACATTACTCTTTGTTGAAGATTAGACTTGAATTGGAACAAATGTTTAAAAATAACAACTCACATAACTACTAGCTACTAATTAAAAATAAATTAACAACCAAACAAAACTTCGTAAAAATTGAAAAGAATAAACATGCACTTAGCATTTCGAACTTAGGAACTCTCGTTAATTTTAAACAACAAAAACCATTGATTATAGGCCTGGTAAACGGGTCGTGTCTGTCGTGTTCATGTCTTTTTCGTGTAACACCTGTTATCTTAACGGGTCGTGTCGTGTCACACCTGTTATCTTAACGGGTCCTTAACAGGTCGGGTCATTTACCCAACAGGTAAAGTAACCTGACCCGTTATAACTCATTAAGAAAAATATTTTTTTTCTTCTTAAATTTGCACATATCACACATTGCCATATAAATATTACTTCAAAACATTAAAACACATTTGTCGTTTAAGTACTACATCTACACTCGAAAATAAGAGTCTAATAAACAAACATCCATACACTACTAGTCTATTACAAAATATTAAATGTGCAAGGATATGCAAATGAAAGAGTTTTTGTTTTCAAGGTTGTGAAGTCTTTCTCAAAAGTTTAAACATTGCCAATGGAATTCAAAGTTTGCATGTTATTCATTTTACAAAATCCTCAATTTTCATCAATCATCATGACATAAGATTTTGTGGTATTTACTAGTGAAAATATTTTAAATTGAAGATCAAATTTATTCATTGTATTCATATAGGGTCAAGGAGTGTAGCTGTAAAAAAATCATCAAAATCGGAGTTAAAATAACTATTAAATCATAATTTTTCGTTTATAACCGTTGAAAAGTTTTGTCCCGTTACTTGATCTTTGAATGTTTGTTTTTTGTGATTTTTGGCATATGCGATCTTGAAGCATATACAAACAAGTTTGACGGTTGGATCGTTGAAATTAGTTTTGTAGAATACGTATCCCATCAAAACAACAAATTCACTAACACTTAGAGTTTATTTATACTTTCATTAATAGTGTAAATATTTTAAATTGAAGATCGAATTTATTCATTGTATTCATATAGGGTCAAGGAGTGTAGCTGTAAAAAATCATCAAAATCGGAGTTAAAATAATCGTTAAATCGTGATTTTTCGTTGATAACCGTCGAAAAGTTTTGTCCCGTTACTTGATCTCTGAATGTTACTTTTTTGCAATTTTTGGCGTATGCGATTTCGAAGTATATACAAACATGTCTAACGGTTGGATCGTTGAAACTAGTTTCGTAGAATGCGTATTCCATCAAAACAATAGATTCACTAAAGAGTTTATTCCTACTTTCATTAAGTATAACGTATGATTTTGTGGTATCCACTAGTGTAAATATTTTAAATTGAAGATCAAGTTCATTAATTGTATTCATACAGGGTCAAGGAGTGTAGCTGCAAAAAATCATCAAAATCAGAGTTAAAATAACCGTTAAATCGTGATTTTTCATTGATAACCGTTGAAAAGTGTTGTCCCGTTACTTGATCTCTGAATGTTTTTTTTTTTTTGTGATTTTTTGCTGATGTAATCTCGAAGCATATACAAACAAGTTTGACAGTTGGATCGTTGAAATTAGTTTCGTAGAATACATATCCACTAGTGTAAATATTTGAAATTGAAGATTGAGTTCATTCATTGTATTCATATAGGGTCAAGGAGTGTAGCTGTAAAAAATCATCAAAATCGGAGTTAAAATAACCGTTAAATCATGATTTTTCGTTGATAACCGTCGAAAAGTTTTGTCCCATTACTTGATCTCTGAATGTTGGTTTTTTGCAGTTTTTGGTGTATGCGATCTCGAAGTATATACAAACATGTTTGATGGTTGGATCGTTGAAACTAATTTCGTGAAATGCGTATCCCATCAAAACAATAGATTCACTAACACTTAAGAGTTTATTCATACTTTCATTAAGTATAACATAAGATTTTGTGGTATCCACTAGTGTAAATAGTTTAAATTGAAGATCGAGTTCATTCATTATATTCGTATAGGGTCAAGGAGTGTAGCTGTAGAAAATCATCAAAATCGGAGTTAAAATAATCGTTAAATCATGATTTTTCGTTGATAACTGTCGAAAAGTTTTGTCTCTTTACTTGATCTCTGAATGTTTAATTTTTGCGATTTTTGGCGTATGCAATCTTGAAGCATATACAAACAAGTTTGACGGTTGGATCGTTGAAATTAGTTTCGTAGAATGCGTATCCCATCAAAATGATAGATTCACTAACGCTTAGAGTTTGTTTATACTTTCATTAAGTATAACATAAGATTTTGTGGTATCTACTAGTGGAAATATTTTAAATTGAAGATCAAATTCAGTCATTGTATTCATATAGGGTCAATGAGTGTAGCTGTAAAAAATCATCAAAATCCGAGTTAAAATAGCCGTTAAATCATGATTTTTTGTTGATAACCGTTGAAAAGTTTGTCCCGTTACTTGATCTCTGAATGTTTGTTTTTTGCAATTTTTGATGTATGCGATCTTGAAGTATAAACAAACATATTTGACGGTTGGATCGTTGAAATTAGTTTCGTAGAATGCATATCCCATTAAAACAATAGATTCACTAACACTTAAGAGTTTATTCATACTTTCAGTAAGTATAACATAATATTTTGTGGTATCCACTAGTGTAAATATTTTAAATTGAAGATCGAGTTCATTCATTGTATTCATATAGGGTCAAGGAGTGTAGCTGTAAAAAAATCATCAAAATCAGAGTTAAAATAATCGTTAAATCATGATTTTTCGTTGATAACCGTTGAAAAGTTTTGTCCCTTTACTTAATCTCTGAATGTTTGTTTTTTACGATTTTTTGCTGATGCGATCTTGAAGCATATACAAACAAGTTTAATGGTTGGATTGTTGAAATTAGTTTCGTAGAATTCGTATCCCATCAAGTTCAATGGTGTGTGTATATATATTTATTAAGTAGATTTAAATTTATTTATTTTGTACGTATAACACTTAAGAAATTGAATGATATGTATATTTAAGCTGATCCAATGGTCACCAATTTATAATATTTAATTTAATATATATATATATATATATAATTATTATAGTTTTTAGGGGTATAAAATTGTTAAATTAATATATATAATTATTATAGTATTTTTAGGGTTATCAAATTATAAAATTAATATCTTGCTTATCGTGTATTGTCACAGCCCGTCCCGAAATTCATTTATCAGTGAGGTCAAATGACAGTTTTATCCTTGGACGGGGAAATTGTAGTGTGTATGTGTGACATATTGAGACTTAGAGTTTATTGTGAGGTTTTGAGATTGGTGACCACGTGGACCACACACACACCACACTCACTCACTCCCTCTCTCTTCTTTCTCGTGTCCTCATCTCTTTCGGACTCACTCTCTCTCTCTTCTTCCTCGTACGGACCAAGCTCGAAGTGAGCTTCCCAGTCGTAGATCGAATATTCTAAAGGCACCATTGCATTCCTCGTGCCATTTCGAGTTGGTTGGTACCCATTTCAGGTAAGGATTCATTCGAAATCTCGAGAACCTGAAACTCATTTTTCATGCACTATTCATGTGGATGTAAAACCTTATGTTTCATAATATTTCAAGCTCATTGGGAGCTTTAGGAGGTCCTAAGGAAGCTCGGGGTAGTTTGTTGGAAGAGTTTGGACGTCGGAGGGCCAAGATCGAAGGTTTTCAAAGTTGACCGGATTATCGAGTTTCCTCAGGTAAAATCTAGTAGATTTCAAGGCTTAAAAATAGTATAACGTGATTCTACATGTTGTTAGCTTTCCAATGGTTCAAATTTCATGAAAAATGGTTGAAAAACGAGTGAGAATAGTGGGTTTAAAGTTTTACCCAATTTCCCCGCGACCGGTGACTCGCCGGAGAAGATGACGGCATATTCCACCAGTTTGGACGGAATATGCTGACACCGTTAGTCAGTTTTAATGGAATCTGTTAGGTTTTAACAGAATATTCCCTAACGGTGGTTAGGGAATCCGTTAGGTTTGGCCGCGCGTGGGGGCGTGTTTTACCGTGCCCTTGCCGGCGCGTGGGAGCTCAAAAAAAATTTCTAAAAATTTGGGGATGATCCTAAGGTTGTGTAGGTCACTGTGGTGTATTCATATACCCATTTTGAGCAATGTATGAGAAGTTATTAGCTAGTTTTGCCTATGTGCTTTAAAACGTTTTTATAGTTAATTCGCATATAGGTGAGACTTATCCCGAGGACGAGCGTATCCACGGGCGACTCGGGGGTTACGACCCGTCGACATACCAGTGAGTGGGCTTTTGATTTTCAGTATATATTTATATACTTTATACTTTCCTAGAAAAATGTGTTTGAATAATAATATGCCATAAATGCCATGCATATAAGTTTATAATTCATACATGAATTGGTATGTTTATATATATAAATGTGGTGCGGTGGACACTCAGGTAAGCTCAGGTAAGTTGTGTTTGGTTATGTAAATTATCGATGATGTGATATGTGATTGAATAATGTTGAGCTCATAAAACTGCACCTAGGGTGATTATGATTTAGCCAGAGATATGAAGTACATGCCTGTTTATTTACGTCACCTCCCGTACTATATGCTCAAATTGGATCCAACTTAAGTGCACAATCTTGTCGTATAGACCTTATTTATGGTTTCGACTCGTAGGTGACTAGCGATTTATCACCCGGCTATTATGAGAGAGTAAAATTGAGCATAATTATATTACACCCAATCTTGTCGTACAGACCCCTAAAAAGTGGTTCCGACTTATGTGCAGTATATTGCCGTATAGGTCATTGTAGTGACTCCGCCTAGATTGACTTTTGAGCTATGAATTCAGCCGTACAGACTACCACAGGGGTTCCGGCTAACATGTTATATTTCTATGATTATTCTTACCTGAATTGCTTACTCTGTTATATCTTGGCATGGCATATATTTGAATATGATTATGTGAAGCATGAATTGAATTGATATGATTTCATATATATATGTATATGTATATGTATATGTATATGTATATATTATGTATATGCTTATATCTTGATTCTGGGAAAATTATATATGTTTTACAACGAGGGGTTAGATATGTTGATAAATGAAATGATTTTGTAAAACATTTGTTTTGCCCACTCACGTTTTCTGTTTTGCGCCCCTCCAAGTTTTAAGTAAGCTTGCTGTTGGTGGCTTGAAGACGTCGGTAGTTTTGACTTATCCAAATAATAGTAGGACATTTCTGGTACTGTATAACTAGTACTTGTCCTACTGGACTGCACTTAGACTTTATGCTCTGATTAGGAGTGTTTACTGTTGTAACTAACTCCAATTACTTTCTGTTTAGTAGTGCACTCTAGTAATTTGGTTTTCAATTATTCATATATTTCTTATCTTTATCGCTTCCGCACTGTGCACATAGCTACGTCACTCTCACGTGACGGCCATCATGCCTTGATCTCGGTCGGGGTGTGTCATGTATCGTGTCACCCACGTGTATACCCGAACCAACCCGTTATCTTAACAGGTGCTTATTGGGTTACCCGATAACGACCCAATTTGTTATCGTGTCGACCCGAACACCTGTTAATTTCGTGTCTTGTCGGGTTACCGAGTCATGTCAGGAATTGCCAGGCCTAATTGATTCTAATTAAACTTTTTGATTATTTAACCAAATTTTATATAGTTATACTCTTATGAAAATAAATTTGTAAAAATTAAAAGGTAATTAAGCACACATGGTGTTTTGAACCCAATGCCTCCTCATTAATTTCAAACAATAAAACCACTAGTTCTAGTTAAATTTCTTTGTCTTTGAACCAAATTTTATAAATTTATACTCTTATGAAAACGTATATAAATATATCACCCTAATAATTTTGGTGGCCCAATTATTTTGGGCCCCGAATGGTCGCTCTACCAACACTGGCTTGGGCCGGGCCTGATTACCTGATAGTTAGGGCTTTCATGTTTCAACCAACCAACCAACTATATCCAGTTAAAAACAATACTCATCAAAGGAACCATCAAATTCTTGCACAGCAAAACAAAATGCACATAGCATATATAGAATGTCTAGAGGGCTACTTTCTGCCCTTCTTGGTCTTGCCTCTCTTGTTCTTGTTCTTTATCTTCCCCTTGTTTCCAATACATTGGGAACCAGCAGCATCAGCCAACAGATTTGACTCATTTCATATGCGATTCTCCTCGCCTATAATGTGGTTTTCCATGTAATGGCAAGTTAAGATTTTCAAATAATGGGGTCATGGTATCGACCACAAAAACTTCATTAGACCATTTCTTTGAGCACCTAGTAGAAAGATGTCGATTCTTGCCAACATTTGTTAAAGGCTTATGCCAACATATGTCAACTACTATGATATGTAGAGGCTTGTCAAGAGCGGCTATAGGAAACTGTAAAGTAATGTTGAAGACTGCTAAGGCTTGCCAATTGAGGCATCGAGCATTTGATGCGTACAATAGAGTCGCACACAAGAAAAGAAAAACGACATGGATGATAAAAGAAAAAAAAAATAGAAGAAAAAGTAAAGGGATGTTGTAATTTAGCATGATTTTTTGTTGGCATGCTGCACGTGGTGCCATAAGAGCATTTCCCTTAATAAAAAAAGGTTTCTATTTGCTTGTGAGTGGTTTTTTTATTGGAGGCTCCGTTGTGATAACACTGCTTTATTTTTGGATTGTATATATGTTTCAATTTACACGTATAGTTTATATTTTAAGTATTCATAGACACTTATTTACATTATATATAATAACTTTACTTAAATCCTCTTAATTTGCATAGGCTCCGGCTAGACGCTAAGTCCGAGCCACCTTACTAGTGCCTAATGTCTTCTAGAACTTTGAGTCAAACACATTACACATACAAATACACCGATGGTTTTTAAAGTTGTTGGGGTCATGGACAACCACTGACCCCACGTTGGCTCAACCACTGTCCCTGGTCTCACACGGTACAGAAGCAACATCAGTTTGCGGAGACTCTGGAGACTCGTTGGATTCGCAATTTTCCTCACTTATAGTGTGGCTGTCCCCGGCGTCACATGGCTTATCCAATGCAGCACCAGTCTTCCCCTCCTCAGAATTGGTAGCACAAAGCGCACGACTGCAAGATCCAGATGGCGAAGCTTTTAGGACCGATGGTTTACGAAACAAATTTCTAAATACGTCATCCCTAGACTGGTTGGCCATCATGTCAACAAGGACAGCATCTGAACACAACCACCTTGAACAATTGGTCCCAAAACTTGCTATGACCAAAGGATTACCGACCTTCTTAAGAGCTGCCGCGAGCACATTCACATCTAACCTCACAGATTTGTGGCTCCTCCTGCTTTTGAGGGCATCATAGAACTCCGACGGCAGCTGTTCAGTGATATAGTTCCTCCCCAGCAAATCATGGAGTAAATCTAGACCAATACCAAAATTCACATAAACCAAGCATAACATAACGACCAATCTGAACATGAGTAGTGAATAGTAGTTCTTCCAATCTTCTATGGACATTTGAATCACAAAACGACCAATCCATTCAACCATATCCGCCTTATTGAAAATGCACTCCCGAGCCACATCAATCACAAAATGAAGGATGCCATCCAAAGATGGTCGAACATCAGCCCCCTTCAAAAGTAAGCAGGTATCTTCCCCTTGGTATATAAGCCACTCGGTAAAACAAGAACTTGTAGTGATAGCATAACCCTGAAAGCAAGTCGCCCACATCAGAAGGCGCTCTACAAGGTATAGAAAGCAACCAGGTGTTATGTAATCCTTCACAGCCCTCCAGTTCACATTATAAGTTTCAGCTAAAGCTTCATGGAACCTCAACATTACAGACACCTCTTTCGGTTCTTGACTGGTGTTTCCATGTTCGACAATCCCACTGAGATTCTCGATGAACGCCTGCCATGTCAGGTTGCAGTCAAGTTTTCTCACAAGCTTCTTGTACAGATCATTATTAAGCTTACCAGTCCCGAGAATGACCATTACAAGCTTCCCAACTTGCCCAAAAGATAGCTCATTCTTTTCTCTGGTAAACTCATTTATTACTTGTTTCAACACATTCTTTGAAGCATCAGTTCTTCGAAGAGAAATCATATTCTCCCTCAATGAATTCCTCCAATCCATAGGAAATACTAGAGGAACAATACTTTCAGTCGAAAATGTTACACATTTGTGCAATCGCTCGGCATCATGATACCTTAAGTTCAAACATTTTGATTGCAAAAGATACACCGAGACCTCACAGATATGGGTAAGACACCTGCTTCGACGGAACACAGACTCAACATTCTTGCTGGGAAACTTGTAGAGTTCTTCGAGCTTGTCCAAAACCTTCATGCCAACAGAGAGCAATTCTGAACTCCAATAATTCCTAGCGGCCGAAGCAAGCTGCTGAGCATCAACTGAGACCAATTCCCCTTGATTTCTAAAATATTTTTTATTCAACCCATGAACCCAATCAGCATCAGGAATCAGTAAAACATAGACTGGACTCAGATTATGATACATTCTCCAAACTCCCAAGTAATTCAAACAAAACTCTCCATAACTTTTGTATTCACTAACTTCCTGGTATTCGAGGCATCTGAGATATTCAAATATGTGAGCAATTTTATCCTTCCAAAAATTCCAGAAATAAATCAACGAGTCCACAGAAGCTTGATTTTCAGATATTCCGTTTGCTGAACACTTTATCAGACCATCAACCAACATTTCTTCCCACACATACTTATCGCCGCTTGAAGAAAGATGAGCATCCAATATTTTTTTAGCAGATAAAATTTCACCTCCAACACTCCTGTGTCTCTGGCAAGCATTCATGTGATTTTTCATCACAACCAAGTCACTCTGCTCATTTAACAAAATGTCAACCTCAGTGCAAACAAAGTCGTAAAAGCTTTCCGTCTCGTGCTTAGCACATGACTTGGCTTTTGATAAAAGCTCCTCCCTTTGTGAAAACTGCTTTACGGGCCATCCCTTGCTGCCATATGACCAAAGAGAGTTGGCAAGCACATAGAATAGAATGTGCAATGATGCCTCTCTGAACTTGCCAGCCTTTTCAAGGAAATCAGCTTGGAGTAGAATATCGCCTTTTAGTTTTCCGATTTCTGCAGCCTCAAGATAGTTTCCCAATCCTTCTTCCAACAAAAGAAGCTCATCAAGACTAGCGTGCTCCTTCAAAAAGTTTCGCATGGAAATTATAGAATGAAAAGCTCTAACAAAATTCATCATGGATCTGTTGTCTTTCAACTCGTAATAGTAAAGTGCGCATCTCTCGAGAAATGCCTGCTCAATTTCATCAGATCCTTCTCCCCTTTGAGCCACAGCAGAGTCCTTTACCGGATGCTTCTTCCAAGATTTGATGTAGTTCAGACCCATTTCAAATAGCTTTCCTTTGTCACAAACAGTGAGACACTCCGAGAAAAAATTGCCCTTAGCATACACATCAGCAGCCTCTTGATAGCATCCTGCTAGAGAAAAACATTCCCCGGCTCTTTCCAGTTCACCACATTTATCCAAATAAATCCTAGCTGCATCAGTAAAAAAGCTTTACTATGAGAATAACTTCATCAACTAGATTTAAGTCAGAACAATAAATACGAGGATTCACGTCCAACAAATTGTTAAGATTTTAGTAAGCTGATATATACAGGAATTGGATTTTAGAGGGAGCTGAAAAGACAGAGAGAGTGAGAAACCAGGTTTTTCACAACTGCAACTCTACTACACTGCAGAGAGCAACATTTCATTCATATTCATTCCTTTCTTTTACATCAGACATCATAACCGTTCAATTACATGAGCCAATGTGATTTTGACACATGGCAGAACAAAGCATATGAGCCATTGAAAAAGAGTCCTGATCTAAGACCATACACTTGGCATATGAGCACAAGTTATCACATCATAAAACAGCTACTCAATAGAACAAAGATAAAATAGATAAGTAAACAATCAAGGAGGGTTGCCGTCCATGGCAATGATCTCTCGGCCGGCTGGTACAAATCGTTCTAGTAATTCTTCTAATCAATCTTTAAATTCTCGTCCCTTCAACCGAGAAAATAAAGATGATTTGAAGTGTAATTTCTGTGGACAAACCCGTCATACTGAGGATACATGCTTTGCTAAGCATGGGGTGCCTAATTGGTTCCCAGAGTTAAAGAAAAAATTGCGTGCCAAGGAGCGTGGAGCAGCCGGGTCCAGTGGAGGCCGTGCCTCCCTTGCTGCGGCTACACCCACTGTTCAAGAAGCCGTGCCTAGCCCCAGTGACTGTGGTCAGAATTTGTTGACTCGTACTCAGGGTGCCTCGTCGTCCGACACAGGTACCATGGGACATGTTCTCTTAGCCTCCGAGAAACAGCACCATACAGGTTGGATTCTGGACTCTGGGGCAACGGATCATATGACATATGATAAAAATATGTTTCAATACATGACTACATCTCACAGGAAAAATATATCAACTGCCACTGGTACTTTGGCACCCGTGTGTGGTGCCGGCACTGTGCATCTCACCCCGTCACTTCCCTTACATCATTGCTTGCTTGTTCCGTCTTTATCCCATCACCTATTATCCATACCACAGGTTACTGAACAATTGGATTGTGTTGTTCTAATGTATCCGTCTTTTTGTCTACTCCAGGATATTCAGACCAAGGAAATAATTGGGCGTGGCACTAAGAGAGAGGGGTTGTACTATGTGGACGACGTCGTTTCTGGAAGAGCAAATGCAGTTCGCGCGTCCCGGTCTAGTAATTTACAAGCAGTGTGGTTGTTGCATCGTCGGTTAGGCCATGCATCTTTTGGGTATTTAAGGCATATGTTACCTAGTTTATTTAGTGGAATAAATGAATCAGACTTACATTGTGAAGTATGTATTCTTGCTAAAAGCCATCGTGCTTCTTTTCCGCCTAGTATGAATAAAAGAGCTTTACCGTTTGAACTTGTGCACTCTGATGTTTGGGGACCATCTCCGGTTGTTACTTCTTCTGGGATTAAGTGGTTTGTTACGTTTGTTGATGATTGCACTCGTATGACGTGGCTATATGTGTTAAAAAATAAGAGTGATGTTGGTATGGTATTTCGGAATTTTTCTCAAATGCTTCGGACCCAATACTTCTCTGTGATTAAAGTTCTTCGTTCTGATAATGGTGGTGAATATATTAATCGTGAGTTGTCAGAGTTTCTTGGTGATCAAGGCATTCTCCATGAAACAACCTGCCCCTATACTCCATAGCAAAATAGGGTGGCTGAATGGAAAAATCGCCATATCTTAGAAACGGCACGTGCACTACTTCTGGGTGCTTCTGTTCCTAAGGTTTTTTGGCCTGAAGCTGTTACTTATGTCGTCTACGTGATTAATCGTATGCCCTCTCGGGTGGTTAATTTTCAAACTCCTTTTCAAGTCCTCACTCAACATGTTCCTGTGGTGTCTTCTCATACTCTCCAACCCCGGGTCTTTGGGTGTGTGGCGTATGTGCATATTCAGAAAATTCATCGCACTAAGTTGGATCCGTGTGCACTTCGCTGTGTGTTTGTTGGTTTCTCCTCTCACCAAAAAGGATATAAATGTTATCACCCTGCGACTCGTCATATGTATGTTACCATGGATGTGACCTTCTCTGAATCAGAGTATTTTTATGCTCCCGTATCTTCATCTTCAGATCACCAGGGGGAGAGCTCTAGTGATGATCTGAAATGGTTGGACTTGGAAGGAATCCCTGTGGTTGATGCCGTGCATAATGGGGCAGTGATCATACATGCCGAGAGTGATAAATCTGCAATTGTTGCCGAGAGCAGCATGCAGTCAGGACCGGTTCCAGATGAGAGTGATCCCGAGAGTGATAAATCTCCAACAGTTGTCGAGAGCAGCCTGCAGACTGTTGCCGAGAGTAGCATGCAGTCAGGACAGGTTGTTGACGAGCCTACTAATGTACCCCCCTCTCTCTCTAGCTCCACAGTGCTGCCCAATGAATCTTCTCTGGAAATACCTGAGGTAAGTATTGTGGATGATTATGTAACTAATACAAGTAATGATGTAAATACATATAAGCTGCCATCGAGACAAAATCGGGGTGTGCCACCTAACAGGTTTTCTCCGGAAGGCAAGGTGAAGTATCCAATAGCCAACTATGTCTCATGCAATGGTCTTGCACCAGAGCGCAAGACTTTGGTGGACAATATGGAGGCTACTCGAGTACCAACCCGTGTGGAGGAGGCTCTAAAGGATCAAAAATGGGCAAACGCAATGGATGAAGAAATGTTGGCGCTACAGAAGAATAATACCTGGGAGGTGACGTCTTTACCAGAGGGAAAAAAAACAGTTGGTTGTCGCTGGGTGTTCATTGTCAAATACAAAGCCAATGGATCAATCGACAGGTACAAAGCAAGGTTGGTAGCTAAAGGATACACCCAAACATATGGTGTAGATTATCAAGAAACGTTCTCTCCGGTTGCCAAGATGAATACGGTACGAGTTCTGATATCTTTAGCTGCTAATATGAACTGGCCATTAAAACAGTTTGATGTGGAAAATGCCTTTCTTCATGGGAACTTGGAGGAAGAAGTATATATGGATTTTCCTCCTGGGTACAGTGCTGGTAGAAGTACCGGAGTATGTCGGTTGCGTAAGTCTCTTTATGGGCTTAAGCAATCGCCTCGTGCATGGTTTGATAGGTTTACTCAAGTTATGAAAAAGATTGGGTATTACCAAAGTCATTCTGATCATACATTGTTTGTCAAACGGAGACAGGAAAAAGTGACGGCCTTAATCATCTATGTAGATGACATGATTATTACTGGGGATGATTGTGATGAGATTTCAAGGCTGCAGAGAAATCTTGCGGCTGAGTTTGAAATGAAGAACCTAGGGGATTTGAAGTATTTTCTTGGAGTCGAAGTTGCTCGATCTTCGGAAGGTATTTTCTTGTCACAACGTAAGTATGTTTTGGATTTGTTAAAAGAAACGGGTATGCTGGGATGTAAGCCAGTTGATACTCCTATTGTTGAAAAACATCATCTATGTTTGGATCCGAATCAGAAATCGGTTGATAAGGGGAGATATCAGAGACTTGTAGGGAGACTAATTTATTTGGCTCATACACGACCAGATATTGCCTATGCAGTAAGTGTAGTAAGTCAATTTATGCATTCACCGAGTGAAGATCATATGGCTGCTGTTATGCGTATCTTAGCTTATTTAAAGTCTGCACCTGGAAAAGGAGTTCTCTATCGGAAGCATGGACATTTGAGGATTGAGGGGTTCACGGATGCTGATTGGGCAGGAAGTGTAGGTGACAGACGGTCTACTTCGGGATATTTTACTTTTGTAGGAGGCAATTTAGTCACATGGAGAAGTAAAAAACAGAAGGTAGTGTCAAGATCCTCAGCTGAGGCCGAGTTTCGAGGGATGGCTCACGGCATTTGTGAGCTTCTCTGGTTCGAAAACTTCTTGAGGGGCTTGGGTTCAAGCCAAAGGAGACCATGAGACTATACTGTGATAATAAGTCAGCGAGAGATATAGCTGATAATCCGGTACAGCATGATAGAACAAAACATATGGAAGTTGATCGACATTTTATTAAAGAGAAACTTGAAAGGAAGATTGTATCGATCCCGTTTGTGAGTTCAGATGAGCAACTTGCAGATGTTCTAACTCATGCAGTATGTAGTCGAGAGTTTGATGACTCACTTGTCAAGTTGGGCATGTGTGATATCTATGCACCAACTTGAGGGGGAGTGTTGAGCATGAGTCAATATTAGGGAAAAAGGAATGTAAATAATAGGAGTCCTTTTTTAAGTAGGTTTGTATTAAAGCTTTTGTTTCCTTGTGGAACTTAGATTGTACATATATATATTTCAGAACAAGTAATACAAGAAGATATTCCGTAAAAGTTCTATTTGGTATCAGAGCCAGGGAGCGGGCCCGTACTGTATTGCCACGTGATGGGTGGGTCCCCTTGGCCCCGCGTGTAGGGTGAGCCCCATTGGCTCCACGTGGTTGTCGATGTGTGGATCTCCTACGTGTGACTTGCTAATTGGGTCCCACGTGAGGGGGCGTGTTGAAATGTCCCACATCGACCGTATCAATGACAAAAGAAGAGTTTAAATATCCTAACCCCACTCTAACTAATACCGAGGCCTTTTGTGATAAAACCCCACACCTGACGAATTGTGCAGGTGGTAATTACCAAGTTGGGGACAATATCGGTGTTGTTGGAAGTGGGCCGTATGGCCCGTCTCTCTGATAATTCTACAACGTCCAACAAATTGTTAAGATTTTAGTAAGCTGATATATACAGGAATTGGATTTTAGAGGGAGCTGAAAAGACAGAGAGAGTGAGAAACCAGGTTTTTCACAACTGCAACTCTACTACACTGCAGAGAGCAACATTTCATTCATATTCATTCCTTTCTTTTACATCAGACATCATAACCGTTCAATTACATGAGCCAATGTGATTTTGACACATGGCAGAACAAAGCATATGAGCCATTGAAAAAGAGTCCTGATCTAAGACCATACACTTGGCATATGAGCACAAGTTATCACATCATAAAACAGCTACTCAATAGAACAAAGATAAAATAGATAAGTAAATCATTTACTAACTTGAAATTAGTAAGCAATTTACTTTTCAACACTCCCTTCTAAATTGTTAACTGATTTCACACCCAGTAAACTTCTCAAGTTGTTGAATCTGTCTTTGGGAAGAGCCTTGGTAAAGATGTCTGCAATTTGTTCTTCACTCTTGCAGTAAATCAGATCAATGGTACCTTCTTGAATTGCATCTCGAATAAAGTGAAACTTCCTGCCAATATGCTTGGTTCTTTGATGAAACACAGGATTCTTAGACATAGCTATAGCTGAAGTGTTGTCACAGAATAGCGATGTTGCTGCAGCTTGCTCTTCTCCAAAGTCCTTGAGCACAAACCTAAGCCAAATGGCCTGAGTCTGAAGCCCATGAGAATGCCCCACTTCCAAATGAAAAAGCATACCCTGAGGTGCTTTTCATATCCTCCTCAGATCCACTCCAGTCACTATCGCAATATCCAATCAGCAAAGCAGATTTTCCATTCAAATATTCAATTCCAAAGTCAATTGTTCCTTGAATGTACCTTAGGACTCGTTTAGCAGCTCCATAATGTTTCTTGGTAGGCTTGTGCATAAATCGTGCAAGTACACTAGCAGAGAACATAATATCTGGTCTAGTTGCTGTTAAATACAGAAGACTTCCAACTATTTTCCTATACTCACACTCATCTGCAGGTTCACTTCCATCTTCTCTTCTCAGTTTATCAGTTGCAACCAATGGAGTGCTCACTGGTTTGCAATCTTTGAGCCCAAATTTATCCAAAAGAGTTAGAGCATATTTTTTCTGATGTATAAATATACTCCCTTTAGTTTGAGTTACCCCCATTCCAAGAAAGTGATGAAGTAAACCCAAATTTGACATCTCATATTTGCACATCATTTCAGCTTTGAATTCTTCCATCATTTCTGCATTGCTCCCTGTGTACACAATGTCAACAACATAGATTGACACGATCAAGGTACCAACACCTTCCTTGCTTCTCACATATAAAGTTGCTTCACTTGAGCTTTTGTGAAATCCACAGTGAATTAAATATGTGTCTATTTCACTGTACCAGGCCCTTGGTGCTTGTTTTAGACCATAGAGAGCCTTTCTCAGCCTATAAACCTTGTCTTCAGCCCCTTTAATCACAAAACCATCAGGTTGATCAACATATACCTCCTCCTCAAGAACACCATTCAGGAAGGCTGATTTAACATCTAATTGCCACAGTTTCCAACCTTTCTGTGCAGCTAGTGCAATGAGTGTTCTAATAGTATCTAACCTTGCCACTGGAGCAAAGGTTTCATTAAAATCAATCCCTGGTTTCTGTGTGTAACCTTTGGCTACAAGTCTTGCCTTGTGTTTTTGAATAGAGCCATCAAGATACGGCTTTGTTTTGTATATCCACTTCACACCCACAACAGGTTTACTACTAAGTCTATTAACTAATTCCCAATTGGAATTCTTTTCAATCATCAATATTTCTTCTGTCATAGCCTTTTTCCAAGCATCATCTTTGACTGCCTCACTGAAATCTTCAGGTTCAATGATGCTCATGTTGCATTGAGCATATACTTCACTCAAACTCTTCCATTTATGTGGAGTATGATCATAACTTCCAGAGATTGGAACTGGAGAACCAAGTGAACCAGGTTCTTGAGATGCTTGCAAATCTCCAGTTGATTGTGATCTCAGAGGAGACTGCATTGACTGAGGTGAATCACTTGAATCTGGATCAAATTCAGATATCCTTGAGCTTCTTTCATCATTCCAAGGACTAGGAACTTGAACTGATTCATTTGTTTCCCAGTCCCATATTACTTTCTCATCAAAGATTACACTTCTTGATAGTTCAACCTTTTGAGTTCTCAAGTTGAAGATTCTATATCCTTTTTCACAATTTCTATATCCAACGAATACTCCTTTCTCACCAGTTTCCTCCAGTTTGTGTCTTTTCTGTGAAGGAATGTGAATATAACACATGGAACCAAATATCTTCAAATGTTTAACACCTGGCTTCCTTCCACTAAATGCCTCAAATGGAGTTATGTTGTTCAGAGAACTTGTTGGACATCGGTTTTGCAGATACACAGCTGTGTTGACAGCTTCAGCCCAAAACTTCAAGGGAATCTTCTTTTCAATCATCATAGTTCTTGCCATTTCAATTATTGTCCTATTGTTTCTATATGCAACACCATTTTGTTGCGGAGAGTAGGCAACAGTCAATTGCCTTTCTAATCCCATATCTTCACAGAACCTTGAAAACTCTAGAGATGTATATTCTCCACCCCTATCACTTCTGAGTTTCTTGATTTGATAGCCACTCTGTAGCTCAACCATGGATTTAAACCTTTTGAAAATGTTGAAGACTTGAGACTTGTGTTGCAAGAAAAATACCCAACACATCCTAGTGTGGTCATCAATAAATGTGAGAAAGAATTTGTTGCCTCCTAGAGTAGTTATCTGCATTGGGCCGCATATATCAGAATGAATAAGTTCTAGAGGTTGTGATGCCCTCCAAACTTTTCCCTTGTCAAATGATTCCCTGTGACCCTTTCCTGTAGCACATCCAGAGCAAACATGCTCAGAGACTTGTAGTCTAGGTAAGCCCTGCACCATTTCCTTCTCTTGCAGAAGCATCAAACTAATGTAGTTTAGATGTCCATATCTTCTATGCCACAACTGAGATGACTCTTCAACAGTTGCTCTATTAGCCATGTGAGGATTAACATATTCCAAACTTAATGGAAAGCATCTGTTTCCTTTCATTGGAACACTTGCAATCAGATCTTCCATCTGTCTATCTCCATAAATATCAACCATGTAATCACCAAACACAAGCCAATGTCCATGTTCTACCATCTGCCCTACACTCAATAAGTTTTCATCCAATCCAGGTACAATCATAACTTCTTTAATATACCTAGTCACACCTTTCATCTCAATCACCAATGTGCCTTTGCCTATTGACTGCACTAAATCTCCAGTGCCCATTTTAACTCTACACTTCACATTCTTATCAACATCAATAAGCAAGGATTCATGGGAGGTCATATGATTGCTACATGCACTATCTACATACCATATATTCATACTTCTTCCAATAGTAGCAGAATGGCAGGCATAAAACATGGTTGCAGATTATGTTACCTGATTCGCATAGTTTACAAGTTTTCCAGACTTGTTTGGTTGATCACAATCCTTGATGAAATGACCGAAACGATTGCATCCATGACATTTCGGCTTCCCTTTAAACCAGCACTCACCATAGTGCAGTTTATCACAATGCTTGCATTTTCCCTTAGACTGATCAGATTTTCCTCCTTGATCATATTTGCCACCTCGATTAGCAAGATTCTGAGGTTTAGGATCCCATTTCTTTCCTTTTGATTTCCAATCCTTCTTTGGTTTAGAATTACCAAACGAGAGATTTGGTTGGGTTCCTTTCGAATTCAGATTCAGAGTACTGAAAGCTCTTTCAATGGTACTCTCAGCATGCCTATCAAGGCGTTGTGCAAACCCTCTTAATGCTGCAATCACCTCTTGTACCTCAATAGTTTCAATATCCTTAGTTTGTTCAATTACATAACAAACAGGATCAAACTCCTTAGTTAAGCTTATGAGCAATTTCTGAACTAATCGCTCTCTGGGTAAATCTTCCCCATAACCCTTCATCTGATTTACCAACTCGAGAAGACGAGTGAGATACATAGACAGAGTTTCATCATCCCTCATCCTTGTGTACTCGAAATCACGGCGTAGACCTTGCAACTTGATGGATCTCACTTGCTTATCACCATGAAATTCCTGATGTAGGATATCCCAAGCACCCTTTGAGGTCTCTTCGTTTGAGATTCTGGGAAAGATGTCATCCGAGACAGCTCCTTGGATTATACCCAGTGCCTTAGCATCCTTCATTAGCTTGTCGCTCAGAGAAACTCTCTCCGACTCCGATGAGCCTTCATCTCCAATCTTCTTATCCTTCAATTCAGAAATTTCAAACCCCTTTTCAACTAAATCCTAGATTCCATGTGATTTGAAAATAGTTCTCGTTCGAATCTTCCAAAATTCATAGTTGTCACCATTGAATATTGGAGCCCGAAGATCACTACCACCAGATCCAGCCATTTGAGACTTGAATCGACAAACTGAGTCGGAAATTTCACGTTGGATTTCCGAGCACAGCACTCACAGATCTTACGCCCCGATTCCAGATAGAACATGAGCTCTAGATACCATGTTAAGATTTTAGTAAGCTGATATATACAGGAATTGGATTTTAGAGGGAGCTGAAAAGACAGAGAGAGTGAGAAACCAGGTTTTTCACAACTGCAACTCTACTACACTGCAGAGAGCAACATTTCATTCATATTCATTCCTTTCTTTTACATCAGACATCATAACCGTTCAATTACATGAGCCAAAGTGATTTTGACACATGGCAGAACAAAGCATATGAGCCGTTGAAAAAGAGTCCTGATCTAAGACCATACACTTGGCATATGAGCACAAGTTATCACATCATAAAACAGCTACTCAATAGAACAAAGATAAAATAGATAAGTAAATCATTTACTAACTTGAAATTAGTAAGCAATTTACTTTTCAACACAAATAGTAAACCAAATTGTAACAAATAGTAAACTAAATTGTATCAGAGTGCTATCGCAATTTCACTATAATATAAATTCTGGAAAGCTAAAATTAACTGCTGTTAAAGAGTCTTACCTGCTCTTTCATACTCTCCCAAATCAATAAAACATCTAACTGCGGAATCTGCCATGCCTATAGCATCATATATCTCAGCAGCTTCCTTAAGAATGGTATTGGCCTCCGCAGGATTTGAAGTCGGCATTCGCTCAGCGATAGCTTTAAGGCCAGCAGCTTTGGACTTCCCTTCCCAATAAGTATCACCAGCTTTTTCAAAGCACATTGTGGCCTTTTCGTAGTTATGTTCATGATAGAGCTGCAAGAAAGCAAAAATGATTTCGTAAATATTACTTAAAAAACGGTGTTACTGTTACAACATTAATAAATTATTTTAGCAGTGGGAATCTAATGACGATGATGATGATAACAAATCAAATATATTTACATGTCTACTACAACAATTCTTAGTTCCTCTTGACTATTATAGAGTAAATAATGCAAACCTTAATGCCTCGTGATTTCCACGCCGCAGGACTACTAGCAGCTTGCATTGCCTGCACAAGGGAATCGTCCAGTTGTCTAACCTGTACAAGACATTTCTTCTTCCAATAGTCAAACATGGGCTTGGAGAGCTCTTCTACATTCTCGCAAAACCATAATCTTTGTCTTGTCCGAGTAACAGCAACATATAATTGTTTCAGTTCAGAGCATAAGATGTTGTGTTTAGCTTCACTGAAACTTGGAAATCGTTGTGGCAATGTAGAGTCAAGTAAATCTTGCTCCTTCATGTACTCATATATCACCCTCCATTGATTTTTTAGGGGCGATGATCCAAAAAAGTTGTACAAGAGTACATCCTGCAGACAAGACATAAACGATACGAATCAAAAGAAAGTACAAATTTAGAAACATATACGGGATCCAATGCATGAAAATATCATAATTAACAAAAGAGAGATGAAAAGTGCTATCAATCACCTGGAATTCAAGCCCCTTGCATTCCAATATGGTTAGGACAAGAGCATGCTTCCCAACGATTTTCAAAATTTCTTTTTGAGCACCAACATCACGGACCAAAATAACTTGCTCAGCGCCGAAGCCAACTATGTTAGAATTATGAGTTCCACTATTTCCAAAAATTCTGATGATTGCATTTTCATCTTCTCCGGATTCAAGCAGTACTGGAGCTTCCCCATATATCAGACTGGTTTCAGGCCTTAAAATGTCAATATATAGAGGGAAAAAACAATAAAGTAGTTCAACAATGCTCTGTGATAATTTCAGAACGCCAGCATGCGTACGGAAGTTTTGAGTCAAGTGGAATGTTTCTGAGATTTGTCCCTTTTCTTTTCTTTCCTGATGCTTATTGCCTCTTGATTCCAACACAAACTTCTTGTAGAACAGATGTCTTATATCTTGGAACCTAAAATCAATTCCCCTGGCAATGGTCTGTGCCGTATCACCGGAAAAAACAAAACCCTCTTCGACATTGTTGCACATATGCTTAAACAACGCAATTTGGCTAATGGTGAGATCTTGAACTTCATCAATATAAACAAAATCCATTTGATCACCCACAAATTTTTCGTGCCTAATCCGATGGTGTAGATCAATGACAAAATCAGCCAAATCAAATTCACCATTCTTCAACTTCATTTTTTCATAAGCCTGAAATATATCGTATATTACTTCTCTCTTTTGCTTGCTTAAATTGGAATCCCGGCCATCTGACAGTTGAACATAATCCTCCCTACTGAGTTTGTCATCACCTGCTTCTATGGCTGCTAAACCACCTTTAATATGAGATATAATCTCCGTAAAGATTCTTGAAGCATCAAGCTTCTTTGTTAACTGCATACTAAAATGGGGCCAGTAAGATGAACTGAACCTCTCATAATTAACCTCCTTTGTCCTGATGAAGGTTTGCAATGCAACTGATCTTGAGCTTCTCAATTGACCGTGAGTTAGCGTTGTTGCATCAAGGAATCTTTCAAAGTATGAGTTAGTCAGTGTTCCATCCAGCATCATCAAGAACTTATGAAATGTTATTACAAGAGGGTAAGAATCGGGAGGAATATCCTGAAACGAATCCTTGATATCCTTGAATTGAAATTCCTCCTCATCAAAATCAGCCATATCAATCAAAATTTTCTCCGTTGAATCACTTCCACCACATGCAAATCTGTAGACGTACAAAAGTTAGTAACTTAAGGTGGCCGACGTGATGTTTGAAATTTACAAAACATTTCAAAAAAAGCAGTAAAAGTTTTCTTCATTGAATAATATACACACCTTTTCAAGTGTAGAACATGTTGTTTTATGGCAAAACATAGCTGAGGACTCACGGTAACAAACAGCTGGTGTAGAGTTCTCTCCTGAGTAGCCGAAGAACTCGGCTCAACCATGCTATTTGAACTTCTAACGCATCCTTTATGTGCCAAATGGTGACATCGTTCATTTTGAAATAATTTCATGGTTAAAACAGTTGTCTTACCTGTTCCTGATCGTCCAACTATAAAGGTACTTTTACGATAAAGGATAATGTCCATTTCCTGGTCAGTTACTTCAAATGGAAGATCCAACTCTTTACCCTCACGATCAGACAGCAAGTGATTCACTACACCAGATGACAAGGCGTAAAACTTCATGAGCAACAAACTCTCGCTGACCTGTGAATTCTCAACATAACTTCTACCATCAGAAGCATCACTAACAAAATCACTATCGATTTCAGTGGCACTAAGATCCTTAAACTGAGGCACATCCAAAGAGGTCGGCCAGCACTTTGGAACTTCCAAGTTACTGATCACAAATGACAAACAAAATAAAAATTACTTCAGAATTTCAAAAGATTGAGAAAATTTTGTATCTTCCATAAAGAAAGCAATCACAATTAACAATTCAGGCACGTTCAGCCCAAAAAAAAAAAAAAAAAAGAAAAAAAAAAAAAAAAATTAGAATGCAGAAAACATACCCCTCAAGACATTTCTCATTGCAGAGATTGATAAAGTCATCTGTATATCTCTTGAAAATCCTATCCAAACGATTTATCAATTTTGGGATGTACTCTAGAGGCAATATGTCCCAAATCCTTAACACTTGAGTGTATTCCAACTCCTTTGCAATGTCGATTGCGCAAACAACATATAGACCTCTAACTTTATATTGCCTCAAGAATGATGATGAGCCAGAAATAGTCTGGACATTTATCTTTTTAGGTCTCCATCCACCGGCAAGCTTCAGTAGAAGATTTATCACGGACTTCTTCAACTGAATCGACATAAGTTTTCTGAACGACTCCAGAAAATTACCACTCAAAAGTACCTAAAGATAATAGATTGGGAGGAGAGAAGATCATAAAAATGAACATAGAAAATATTTAAGTAACCAGAAAGTCCAGTACAAGAATACATATTTTCGACTATAGAGATTTCTTGGAAATAAACTGGGTAAAACTAGAAAGCAACTCAATCATAAATAAAAGCCCAGAGCTTTACCTTCCATCTACAACTTCGGAAAAGTAAGCTGTCAGCATTAAGCAAATCATCAAATTGTTGAAATGCTTTCTTCGCCTCTAATATGGCCTTGGCCATATCCTTGTCTGCATCAGCATTAAAGAAACACTGCCGACTCTTGGCATCAAGCACCAAAGCCTCCCAAACAGATTCGCTACCACAAAGAGTTCTCTCATTTCCCAAAATCCAAAGGCAGTGCCTGAATTCATTAGAAGACCAGTAGTTATTTACACCCTTACCAAAGAGTAAAGACGATGCAAAAGCATACAAGTTTACATAGAACCATACCGAGCCCTAGTGAGAGCAACATTAACTCTTTGTGGTTCCGATATAAAACCGAGTGAGTGATGTTGATTGGATCGCACAGTGGACATGATGATTATGTCCTCTTCACCACCCTGGAACCCATCAACTGTCTTCACCTTCACTTTAAAGCCATCACGCTTATCGTACTTCTGTCCAAGTTTTTCCTGAATTGCAGCTACTTGAGCTGCATAAGGAGATATTACACCAATACTGAGCTTCTCTTTTGAAACAACCCATCCTGTTTACAAAGGGAAATACAAGAGAAAAATTTCAGTCTTATCCAAACCAAGAAGTAATTGGCCTTTACAAAAAATATAATAAATGAGAACAAATAAACATTACAAGCATACAATCAAACATCCAGAAAATAACATAATCGAAAATATTGAATTTAGAACATGAGCATGGCTCCCTGGTTAGACATACTTTTGTACAAATTCTGCAGTATTTTCAAAGCAATTGCAACCTCTACCATGTTCTTTAGACTATGTTCGTCCTCGTCCTTCTCCTCTCTTCCATCAATTACATTAATAAAAGAATAAGGACCAAACATTGGCCCTGGAAGATAGCGTTTCTCATGGCTTCTTCTTTTAACATTTGGAGCGTCCAGGATCTGGTTATTGTAGAACCTTGAATTTGGGAAGGAACTTATTGAAGGATGCATTCTGTATTGCATGTTCAGAAGGTGTTTAGAGTGACCCATTGAGCTCAACCTCTCGAACAAGCTTCTTCCAAAACCAGCTTTATAGGACACCTAAGGAAGAAAGAATAAGTCGAAAGAAAAATTGCTATCAGAGAAATGATTAAATAAATATAACCAAGTAAGCATCAACGTACATTGCTTTTCACCATAGCTGGTAACTGACACTTATCACCAACAAGAACGGCATGCTTCACACCTGGAAGTTGCAGGGGTATCGTTGACTCGCACTCTTTCAGTTGTGCAGCCTCATCAATAACAACAGTGGTCAGTGGCTCCAATTTCACTCTATGCAGCTTAAACGAACTAGATGCAGTGCAAAATATTAAGGAAGCTCTTTGAAAACAAAACTCCATTACAGATTTTTTGTTCCTAACATCTGGGAGGTAAAGTCTTCTAATCGATTTCTGAAGAGTACGTAAAACTGAAAGGCACTCTCTTCTCTTCATGCACAGATGAAATGTGTTGTTGTCTACTGGCTCGAGCACATCTTCAACTTCTGAACGAGAGAAAAGCTCTTCCAGTGCTTCAGAATCAACATTACCTTGCAACAATAGTATTCTAAAGGAATCAACTAACCCAAAAAGCGAAATCATGTCATGGAAAATACGTGCCGAAATGTAATCTTGGCTTATATGGGTACAGAAGGTAGAAATACAACATTTTAAGGGTAATGCAGTAGACACAAATCTCTCTCTGAAAAATTCAAGAAATGATTTGCACTTGCCCTTGCTAACTTCGGTCTCACTTCCACATCCTTTCTCTATCATTTCACCATCACCATTTTGTTTTTTCTCGTTGGCGAACTCATTTTTCAAGAAAATATGGTAATGTGAAACGCAATCCTCAAGAAGCCTAATCATGGAAGACGAGCAACTACTCCAACCTGTCACCGGCCCCAGGCACTCGAAAAGACTTTCGACACGGTGATCCAAATATATATCTTCAATATCAGAACCAACTTTGAGTCCCTCTTTATTCCCAAATAAAAGAATTTTTCCCAGAGGATAAAACCAATCATTGGACTCTGCTTTAGCCACCATCTCTACAAGATGGGAAGCTACTTCAGTTACTGCAACATTTGTTGGGGCACAAGCAAGAGTCCTACAATTCATCCTTAACAGGGTCAACAGCAGAGTAGCGGTGGATTTAGTTTTCCCTGTCCCAGGTGGACCCCATATAAGTTGCAAAGTTGACTTGGAATCACAAAACAACATTTCAAGACAGGCCAAAACTGCCCCAGTTTGTGACTCATTCAATCCAAAAGATGAACTCTCAACTATCACCTTATCCCGAATGTCAGCATCCATTTCATACGAGGGAGGGTAGTTTTTCTGAGCCTGTTGCCAAGCATAAGATATTTAATCAAATCCAACAATAAACGACAGTGTTGAAATATAGTAACACAAATTATTCGATCAAACTGAATGGAATAGTAGATGGGAGAACGAGAGGGACCATAGAATCCAGAGTACACTATTGGAGTAGCACACATATACACATGACAGAAACTTTGATCGAAAGATAAAAAAGAAAGAAAAATCATCATGCTTGTATCAAAATTATTAGTGTACTATACACTGTAAAGTTACGTCTCTGAGTATTTTGTGTAGTGTGTAGAGTGCAGTACATTACATCTTGCATCATGTTTTGTTCACATACCATGAATAGGTCCCATTTCAGTGAATGCAATGCACAGAACTTAAGGTCTTACCACAGAATCAGTGCACAGAACATCCTTGATAATCTTCAGATTTCTGAACATGTGCAATGCTTCCCATATTCTGCGATTAGTGATCAAATTCACAAGTAAAACAACAAATAGTGATGGCGGAGTGCTCATGTTATCCTTGACCTCAATCCTTTTTGATGCCTTGACTTTAAACTCTTTTATTTCAGTCTCTATTTTCTCATCATTAATATCATCTTCTATTTTATTTTCCGTGATCTTAGTGACTGATACAAAAGTCCACCACCTCCCTGCCCGTCGTAAATCAGAATCAGTTTCGGGTTTCGCATCTGCTAAGACAAAAAGATCCCCCGGCAAAGTTTTGTATGGTTCCTTTCCACGTTCTCTTTGCCTGTTTTGCCACTTATCAACCATGATACTATATGTCCTTGTATCATCTAAATTGGACTCGGATTCTTCAAAAGCAATTACTTTAGCAAATGGTGCTCTGTCAATAGTTTCCATACTCGACTGCACATGTGCACGAGTTTCCTCTAATAAGGGAAATGAATAGGACCCAAAATAACGCCCAACTGAATCAAATGATTTAGGAATCTTTTCCACCTAGAAAAGTACAAGTTCAGAATAAGTTTGTTAATAAATCTACAGATGGTGACATTGCATGAGGAAACTATAGAAGCTCAAATATATTGCATTCACAGTCGTTGGAAGCGAGTGCTTTAGCCACCGCATAAATATTTACTTAACCAACTCTAGTGGTTGAGTACCACTAGCTTAAGACTGCATACTGTGAAGCATTGATATAGATACGGATACGACGATACGATAAGACACGACATGGCGATACGAAAAATCTCTAAAAAGTAAGATACGATACCATACGCTATGGATACAGAAAATAAAAATGTATATGGTAACAAAAATATACATTTTGAAACATAATTCATCATTCAAATTCAAGTACATTTGAGCTGTTAGATAAGAAAAGTTCGAAATCTAATCCTCTTTATACAATAGAAGAAGTGTGCGAGTCGTATTCATGGTTTTAATTAGAGAGAAGCTCTTTGTATTCATCAACTTTCAATTATAGATGTCTCCTATTAATTTTCTCTTCCTCATTACCTTTTTTGAAAGTGTAAATGTAACCTAAAAGCCGGATACTCGTATCCATCATGTCAAATTCGTGTTCATCAATCAGGATACGTGTCGCATGAGTATTCAAGAGTATCGGACAAGTATCGTATCCGATCAAGTATCGGATACGGAATACGGGACCAAACAGAAGTATCCGTGCATCATGGACTGCATATTACAAGTAAACTTATATGGTAATAGAGGCTGAAGATATTACACACACACACACACACACACACGCACACACACACAAAGATAATGGGGGAAGTGAAAACCGAACGCGCGGTGTAGGGTGAACACACACAAAGTAAAGAAAAAACTTGAATTATTGCTCAAGGTAGTATAAAGTTTTAATTTTTTGGGTCTAAACATCTTAAGCATTCCCAAAGATACAAAATAAAACAAAAGCTGCAGTAGCAATCTCATCAAAATTTGAAGAAAAACAAGATAAATCTAACAAAATGAAATTTAATACTAACAGTGGAAGAAAAAACCTGGTTTATGTACAGATTCTCATTGAAAATGTCTTCAAGTGACCAAGAAAACACAGTATCCATGAAACGGTCGGAAGCAGACATTGTCTCACTCATTCATTCACTTCCAAAACCTACTTCAATGGAGAGAAAAGTTGATAAGATCAGTTTCAGGAAAACAGAAAAAAAGGAAGTAAGACTTTCCATACATTACAAGAAAGAGATGGAAATTATAGGGTAAACACAGAAGTATTCCCTTTTAACGTAATAAAAGTGAAATTCGTATTCGCTGTTCACAGTTTAGCTTACAGGGGAAGTTCTTTTGAAGATTCGGTGACCATATTGAGCTTTAAAGGTTCAAACTTCACAAGGCTAATTAAAAAAAAAAAAAATGCAAAAGTATTCCTTTTCTTTTAGGAACTTTAACGAAAAGCTCCCGGTATTGTTCACTTTAACAAAAAACCACATTTTTACTTTAAAAAGTCAATCCTGATACTATTCACTTTACCCTTTATTTTGTCCTTATTATTAAAACTAATGAAACGGTCGGAAGTTGAGTTCCATACATTACATTTTCCTTTTAGGAAAACTAATGAAAAGGGCTTGAAAACTTTGAGTTTTAATGATAAAGACAAAATAAAGGGTAAAGTGAATAGTATCAGGATTGACTTTTTAGTGTAAAAATGTGGTTTTTCGTTAAAGTGAACAGTACCGGGTGCTTTTTGTTAAAGTTTCCTTTCTTTTTAGCTTTTTAGACACTTTTGTTTAATTTTGGCTCTTGTTTTTATATTATTTTTTGGCAAAAAACAAAAAGGAGCATGTAAGAGGCTTAGTGTGCGAAAATCATTCAAGATACACGTGTAAAAATGCTCTAGTATTTTCTTTTTGTACAAGTGATGCCACCACATCTTGCTGAACTCACGAAAGGTAGGCAAAGTCTGCCGACTTTACCTGAGATTCTTGGTCCCGCAAAACACGGAAACCTAATCCGATTAGAATCATACGAATTTCCTATATTCTTGGAGGTTCCTACGATCTAGGGATTGACATGCGTCACAAGTAATCACACTCCTAAGAGGAAACAATATTTAGTCCTAGATATCCTCTTGGATTCTTTCGGTTTAATACAAATGCACTATCCTAAAATGTTTCTCTCTCAACTAGTATAAATACCCTTATCTAGGGAATATATCTGGTAACGCAAACTAGGCATACTTTATATTCTCTCACCCATTGCTTGAGTCTTAATATATCTTACTAACTTGACAATCGGAGAGTCTTTAGCTGGTACCACATTGGTACCTTGGTTAATCACGATAGTTTTGGTTCCAATAATTGGTGCTTTCATTAAGAGCAAAACCATGTTCCCCTTACCAAATCACTCTGCCACACCATTTCTGCTAAAGATAGCTTTGTTAATGCTGACATCAACACCCTAGTAGGAAGCAATGAACTTCCTAAAGCCTCTGTTGTTCTGGGAAACAACAATTCACTCGCTAGCAGAGTTCATCCCACCATGGACCAAATATGGGAGATTTTGATGAAGATCAAAACCTCTATCAACGATCTTCAAAAGATTTCGAGGGCTTCTCAGGAGGAGAACCGTTCGAATTCTGTGACTTCAAAAGGCACATGAAAGCCCTGGAGAACGCTCGCGGAACTACTTCGCAAACCCAAGTCCCTATCTTCGGACTTGGAAACATAAATACCATAATTCCGGATGGACAATCTATAGTGATGACCCTTGTTCTGACCCCAGTGTAAATTATTGATTTGAACCCGCACCGAAACGACATGATGGTGGGATTGTTAGTCATACCACTCAGGTGGGATCTGAGTTCAGCGCAATCTTGATCCCTTAAACACTGTAAGAGCTTCTTGTGTAAAGCTTAGGCATCTCGACTTCGACGATCCAAAGTCCTCTGGAGACCAAATGCGGCGTGGACCGCTGAACCGTAATAACCTTAAGACTGCTCCGATAGATGCTTGGAATCAACTCCCTAACAGGGTTGTCACCAAGGTCGCTGGAAAGCATAAAAGGGAGAACAAAGCTCCATTACTTTGAGGAGAAGATTGTAAAGCAACCACAACCTGGGGTTTAAGAAACAAGCAACAAGGAATTAAACATTGACCATAACCCCTAGTACAACAGGAATTAAGTTATGTTCTAATTTCATTGAGTCGTCCAGAATCCCTTCTCGTGTTAGTTTTGCTGAGTGGTCCAGAATCGTGTTCAGATGGGGTTTCGTTGAGTAGTCTGGATACCCTGCTTCTTCTAGATGTCGTTGAGTGGTTCAAAATCATGTTATGTTTGGATTCCATTGAGTGATCTAGAATTCCTTCTCATGTCGGTTCAGTTGAGTGGTTCGAAATCGTGTCTTGTTGGGTTTCAGTTCAGTGATTCGGATACCCTGTTTCCTTTCCTTTTCCTGTGCTAATTTCGTTGAGCAGTCTGAAACAGTGTCCCGTTAGGGCTCCATTGAGTGGTCTAGATACCTTACTTTGTCTCAAATTTTTTTTGAGTGGTCTGGAGTCGAGTTTTGTTTGGGTTCCATTCAGTGGTCTAGAATCCCTTCTCGTGTCGATTCAGTTGATTGTGGTACAAAACCGTGTCCTATTGGGGTTCCGTTGTGTGGTCCGGATACCCTGGTTCATTTCTATTCCATTGAGTGGTATGGGATTGTGTTTTGTTTGGATTCCTTTGAGTGATTTGTAATTCATTCTAGTGTCAGTTCCGTTAAGTGGTCCAAAATCGTGTTTTGCTAGGGTTTTGTTAAGTGGTCTAATACCCTGTTTCGTCTGGATTCAGTTGAATGGTCCGAATCCCTTTTGCTATTCATTTCTATTGAGTTGGTTTGGAATTAAATCCCGATAAATCTTTACAGCTCCTTTGTGTTGGTCTAGAATGTAAGAACATAGGAGTTATAGGCTTCGATCAAACTGTGTGGCTCTAACCCTAGTTTTCAACATGTTTATAAACAAAAGATTGAGAATCATTATTAACTGATTTAGAAAGGACAATGGATGTCTATATGATTACTTCGAGATTTCCAGGTAGTTTATTTATAATTTTATAAAGTACGATTTAATAAATGATTTTGATCCAATTGGTTGATCAATGTGGTTAAAGATTAATGTTGTGCATCGTTGGTTCATGGAAATTTTATGTTGTTGATGGATTATATTGTGAACTACGAATGACTTATTCATGTCTTAGGGTATGTAGTTAGTCTAACACAAAGGTTAGATACAACCATGATAGAAGAGAAAAGTTACTTCAATGTTGAACTATTGACTATGTTTTGACCATGCCTTAGAGGCGACCAATGATAGAGGAACGGGTACATGTTAACGTCACGTGTTGATCTTGGATGTATCTTGGGATTGAGGCAGAGCATCCTATCACCAAGAGATGGAATATCGCCAAGCTCCGGTGGTATTACTAAGAACCTCCAATGAACTACACGTGGTTTGATTCTTCTTTGACATGAGTTGATATGTAGGCCATCCATCACAAATTCAACTACAAAGAATTTCAATGATGTCCATCTACGCGTAGATATGGAGAAGTACCTCTAAAGCTTGCTTAAGTCAAGGTACGTACATTCATCAAAGATGAATCCTGATGTAAACACACATTGTATCATCTTTTCATAGAACTACACCTATAATTTGATTCTCCAAGTCTAGTGATATATAGGCACTCCAACACAGATTCAATCACATCCTTCATCAAACCTCCATTATTTTATAATTCGAATATAGTTTGATTGTTGCATGACTTTTGTTTGTTTTTATCTTTTTGCTGTACAGGGAATACCCTAACATCCCACATATCACACCACTTTGAAAACTATGCAAGAGTTCAAGTATAAAAAATTTAAAGTGTTATTGTTAAAAGAGTCTCCTATAGCTCATTATGTTATGTTCTAGTTAGTAGCTTGGGAGGCTCGAGCCGTATTAAGCATGGTTATGTTAGGTGGACTGCTGAAATTAGGACATGGCCCTTATGCAACCTAAAGGTTGGGGGCTACACACTTAACCCTAAGCTTTGGCCATTCGAGGGAATAATCAGAAGGGTGATCCAAAAATCATCCGAGTAGTGGCCCTAAACTCCACCCTCATAGTACGATTAATTATATCCCGGACCAGCATACTAAATTAAGTACATTTTGTAGTGATTCCGTGCCTAAAGTAGGTCTAAATAAGGCATCCAAACTAGGAAATTATTAGGGTAAATTACATAGTAGCCCCTCAGGTTTGAGGTCTATTGCAATCTTATACAACATCTTTAAAACATTTCACTTTCATACCTCAAGTACTATTTTATTTCAATTTCATACGACCGTTACATTTTCCATCCATGGATATGTTAAATGCTGACGTGGCTGCCACATATATGCCACGTGGCTGCCAAATGTCTGCCACATGGCAAATAAAATAATTTTTTATTTTTAAAAAAAAAAAACCTGTCTGCCACATATCTTTTTTTTTTTCTCTTTCTTCTTCTTCTTCTTCTTCTTCTTCTGGGTTCGGTCCCTTTTTTTTTTTTTTTTTTTCTTCTTCTTCTTCTTCTTCCTCATCCTCCTCCTCCTTCTTCTCTTCTTCTTCTTCCTCCTTCTTCTTCTGGGTTGCAGGGGGTTCGATCATTCTTTTTTTTTTTCTTCTTCTTCTTCCTCCTCCTCCTCTTTCTTCTTCTCTTCTTCTTCTCTTCTTCTTCTTCCTCCTTCTGGTTCGGTCCCTTCTTTTTTCTTTTTTTCTTCTTCTTCTTCTTCTTCCTCCTCCTCCTCCTCTTTCTTCTTCTCTTCCTCCTCTTTCTTCTTCTCTTCTTCTTCTTCCTCCTTCTTCTTATGGGTTCGGTCCATTTCTTTCTTTTTTTTTTCTTCTTCTTCTTCTTCCTCCTCCTCCTCTTTCTTCTTCTCTTCTTCTTCTTCCTCCTTCTTCTTCTGGGTTCGGTCCCTTTCTTCTTTTTTTTTTCTTCTTCTTCTTCTTCCTCCTCCTCCTCTTTCTTCTTCTCTTCTTCTTCTTCATCCTTCTTCTGGGTTGCAGGGGGTTCGGTCCTTTCTTCTTTTTTTTTCTTCTTCTTCCAATTTCAGGTTTTTTTTTTTTAAATTAAAAAATTATTTTATTTTCCACGTGACAGACATTTGGCAGCCACATGGCATATATGTGGCAGCCACGTCAACATTTAACAGATCCATGGATGGAAAATGTAACGGTTGTATGAAATTGAAATAAAATAGTACTTGAGGTATGAAAGTGAAAAGTTTTAAAGATGTTGTATAATATTACAATAGACCTCAAACCTGAGGGGCTACTATGTAATTTACCCAAATTATTAAGATGAAATATTATTCTGATGGAGCTCTAACTCACAAAGTAGCTTAACAAAGTCATCTAAGTGTAATTAGATTCGGAAATGCTTAGGTCCAACACATACAAGGGTCTAACAGAAGGATTCCTAAGGTGTTTCTCATCCTATGTACAAGCGACTAAATTCCTGACGAACCTTTTGTTTAAGTTTCACTACGAATGGACATGCAATTTCGACTAGTAAGGAAACCCCTCCTCGGTTACCCATTGCACTTATTAAAATCCTCAGACCTAGAATGGGGTAGGGTGAAAGAATAAACAAAACCAAAGTCATGCTCAACTTCTCATGCAACACTTAGTTTAATCTTTTGCAAATGTTAACAATCATTACTACTTACCCAACAAGGCAATAGAAACATGTCAAACTGACATTAATATTTGAAGGACATTCCGGACAAAGATAGTCACTTTCTCATCTTAATCCGATCAATGGATGAAGGCAAGTTTTGGAGCAAGAGATTTTGCATGGGTTTAAAACCTGGTATTAGAGTAGGGTGGTACTCTGATTTCACAGTGGAAATCTTTTTATGCACTAAATTTAGAAAATAATATTTTTTTCCTTAGTAATGTTATCATGATAGGTGGATTAATGCCTTAACCTACAAGTTTGTTTTTGACTCAGTTACTTATTAACTTTGAGTTTAGTTTACTCTGGCATGGGCGTCGATCGAAAGTGGATCCAAATCTTCATCAACGCACCCTTACTCTGGAGATCTTACCTTCCTAATCTTTGTTGATGACTAGCACATCCTTGCTCCAATCTTTGTCTTTCTGGAGATTGGTAATGTATGTGTCCCTCATATAACTGGGCCTGGATTGGAAGAAATAATGAGCACTATAGCTCTTCAGCATGGTGTACAAGGAACATAATTCTTGAATTCTGAACTCCGTCCCATACAATTTGTCCAGGAGCTCTTAGCTGGTGATGATCAGGTGAAACATCAGAGTAAGATTGCATAAGGAAAGGTTGTAGAAAATCAACACTTCCTTTGTCAAGTTTGAAATGAGGAATTTCAGACCTAAATCTATGTACTGGGGGTGGATCCTGGTACAAGGAAGAATTCGACAGAGGGGAGAAGATGTTTTCACTGCCTTCCTACTGGATTTTGCAATTGTTCACCAGATTCTGGCGAACCTTGAAAAGTGAATCACATTCCTCCTTACTGTGAATTATGATCATCGGAGGTTTGAAGTAGGAGTTATAGATGGTTGTCGGGGCAGGTTGAACACTGGAAGATGCCATTTCTTTGACAGAAAGATAGAGAGGAAAGTCAGACAAGTTGAAGTTTGGGAGGAGTTTAGAAATTTTCCAAACAGTCAAAGGGTTTTTTTTTGCACTTAAGGGCGATTTATAAGCATGAAGAAAATGAAGGAAAAAAATATGAGGTAGTGACAAGTTTTTTCGAAATCATCTCACCCTTGAATCTGGATAGTCTCGTCTCAAGCCATGTGCATTTGAAGACGGAAATCAATCGGTAACATAAAAACATCTCCTCGTTTTTCGCATACATGCAAAGTGACATCTGTCATCATTGTTATCTCTATGGCACAACTCTAGAGATCACACGCCTGAGAACGGAATGTCTCTACTACCTCACAACGTTAGCGAGACTGGATTGCCACGTGTCCATTCGCAAGCGGAATGTTTTTTTAGATACCTCAAAAGTTCGGTCATGGACTCAACAACTTTGATTGGATTAAGCTACTCAAACGAACCAGGGATGCCACCACACCCTGATGAACTTCAAAAAGGGAGGCAAAGTCTGCCGACTTCGCAGAGATCGACTATTCTGGACTTCGCTAAGATCGACTATTCTTGTTTCGTAAGACACAGAAAGTTGATCCGATTGAAGATCAGACAGGTTTCCTATAGTCTTGGAGATTCTTGCGATCTATGGATTGGTGTGTGTGTCGCAAGTAATCACACTCCTAAATGGGAACAATATTTAGTCTTAGATATCCTCTTGGATTCTCACAATTGAATATGAAATCATTATTTTATAAGGTTTATTTCTCGACTAGTATAAATACCCTTATCTATGGCACATCTCTGGTAAACGCAATCTATGCATGCATACTCTATATTTTCTCGCCCACTATTTAAGTCTTAATATTGCTTTCTAATTTGATAGTCGAAGAGCTTTTGGCAGGTACCCTGAGTTAATCACGATTGTTTGCTTTCTTGTAGGTGGCAAGACTTGCGTACCTACTCCGTCCGCGACGGTGCACAATTTTGGTTCAACATCTGCAACGTGACAACGAAAATAGGCCCAATGCATTTGATTTTTCCATTCCACATATTTTTTTATTGGTGTTTAATTGTGAGAAGAGCTTAGATAATACGTGTAATTGTCACCGCGACATTCTATATCAACGTCATAATGTTATGTAGACAAAACTTATTATTGTCTATGAATTTGGCATGAGACACTATAATGATAGTATTACTCGTGTAATATGAATTGCTCTCCTAATAACATTTCAATAAGCACAATATATTTAAAGGAAAACTAACGAAAAGTCCAAAAAAACTTATCTTTTAATGAAAAGTCATTTTTAAAGGTATAGTGAATAGTACCAGGAAAATGTATAAATGTGGTTTTATGTTAAAAGTGAACAGTATCGGAAGCGTTTTGTTAAAACTCCCTATATTTAATTTTTTTGGTCTGACACATCGAGATTCTTCAAACAGATACGCATACATCACAATCTTTTGCTCCAAAACACATGCCCAGCTAGTCCCTAATTATACTCAGAAACTTTAATTATTTAATTGAAACTGGATGGAGCAAAGTTGATTGTATGTCATGTTTACTTGTCATGAAAAGGAACGGGAATATGAAGAAGAACAAAGCTTGTCTGCTTAAAAATAAGCAAGAGCTCCTCTTACCCAATAACAACTTGTATGAGTAAACTATATATCCTCCCATGATAATATCATAACTCTGTAGTTCTTAATAAACACGCGAATTAGAATCATATACATTCTTTTTAAATTTTTTATTGTTAATAATCTGAATGGTTCCCAATTTTCCTTGATTTTGATCAATGTTGTTTGCCTAATTATAATCCTTTTACTTATTTTTCAATGAGTATATGGCTTCACTCAAAGCTTGGCTGCGGCCGCTGCCCCAATCTTAGCCTTGATGGCTTCCTTTGTCTTGTTGAAATTTTGCAATTGATCATCAAACGACATTCTCTGAAGATGTCATGAAGAAAAATAACAAAATAATTAAGATTATAGAGTATTTACTCTTGTACCCTATGCCATATCTCGAAAATTTAATCTCAACAATTTTTTGTTAAAGTCTGATAAGATGATCAAATCGGGTTTTAGATTTGGGGACTGAGAGTTTGACAAGATGATTAATGAAGTGAGAAATGGATTTATCTGTTAAATGGGTTAACAAAATAGAGTAAAGAGGAAACATTACATACAAATATTATTATTGCTTCCATATATTAAATGCATTGTTGTATTTAAGCTCACCTGTTTATCCCTTATGAATATTTAACAGGTGAATCCTAAAAAGGCAGTTGACTGTCACGGGAGGTGTAGAGAAACTTTTGCAATGTAAATTAAGAGATGTTTATTTTCTTGTTACTTTTTTTTATTCGTGCACCGGGCACAAGGTTTAATTTTATGTTGACCTTGAATTTGAGGCGTGACAATAATACTAGACATTATATAACATCATGCAACATGATGCTTATTTTAAATTTTCTTTTTCTTTTTTTTTTGGGTCAAACGATGAATTTTTTAGATTAGGGAGCCGACATAATTGGTGCAAGGGTAATACTCATCTCCATTACTGTGGTAGAATGTCACTTACGATCCATATTTTAAATTGTCAATAACAACTCTTTTTCTATAGAATACGTTTGCATATAAAAGCTCAAGGTCCCCGCAATCATGTGTTGTCAATGCGTTGCAATCAATAAAGTTAAGATTTAGTCTCGTTGTACCCAAAAAATTGTACTTTAAGAAAAACAATTTTTGACCCAAAAAAAAAGAAAAGAATAAATCAATGACAGATGATAACCATATTTGAGGTAATTATAGGTGGATAACTTTAGGCAAATGTAGTGTTCTAAAAGTCCTCACCTAGAGTCGCTTACGCCTTGCCTAGACGTTAAGTGGCTGGCCACCGCCACGATTAATTTCTAGGCGTATAAAAGAAATATAAAGGGCGCCTAGATCCGCCTAGACACCCATCTAGACCGCTTAAGTCGCAATTCTCATTTAGACAAAAAATATATAAATTATATTTTGCATTTTATATTTTTAATAAATTGTACAAGACTTGTTTAATACTTAGATGAACACTTATTATACGTTTGTTCCTCATGTTTTCAATATGTTCTAGCAATTTATAATTATATGTTATTCTATTTTGCAATTTATGTATCATAATACAATTATGTATTTTTTTAAAGTGTAAGTAGACATTTATTTATTTGTTATATAATAAATTTAACTAAAATTAAAAAATAAAATGCCTAAGCCCCGCCTAGACACCTAGATGCTAGGCCATGCCACCGCCCGACTAGCCTTTAATGCTTTTTAATACCTTGGGGCATCTGACATGATGGCCTAAACCAATGTGACATAGAGTACTGATATTAGAGAAATGTTATATTACATTGTAATTCCAATTAAATAAGTATTGATGGTCATGACATACTACTTAGTGTCATTCGTGATTTGTGAGAATTAGAGTTTGTCTTAATTCACTAATCTATTGAGAAAAAAAAATGATTGTCCACTGCCTTGCTAATTAAAATATGATGGATTATACACCCATTTGAGAAATAGATTGAAGCAAAGAAATTAACAAGGATTGTTACAACCTGCCCCTAATTTTCTATGTTAAGTAGTCCTTATTCAGTCACCGATTTCTACGAATCTTTATATCAAAATCGAAGCCCTCGTCTAGCCTACGACGTTTGTCACCTCGATTCCCCCAGAAACAACTAAACAAGGAAGAAGTTCATAGCTTTGTTCACAGGGAGACTCATCAGTGTTCATTCACAAGATGTTCGTAGCTTTGTTTGCACAAACAACTAAAAAAACGTATAAAGTGCAGAAGGAAATAAAAACTAGGAAAAATCAAAAGACGTACGTACCTTCTACCTTCTCTCTCCAGATTCCTTTGCCTACAAAACGCCGGAGCACAATCGGTCTGTATATGAAGCTAAACAAAGTATGTATGCTTTTTGTTTTCCCTTTTCAAGTAAAACCGATCGACAGGAAGTTGAAATTGGCAGAAAATGAAATCAAGAGACAAGAAAACAACGAAATTGATAGAACGAAATGTTTTTTTTTCTTCTGGTTTTCGGTTTCGATTTTTCTCTTTTAGAAGTAAATCAAAGTAGATTGATTAAGCAAAAGAAGGTTCTGTGATGAATAAAGTAAACAACACAGGCATGTGTAATTTGAAATGGAGCAAATAATGAAAACAGAAGAAGAACCTTCTTAGCAGAAGAATATGGGACGAATGCATGAGAGAGACAACGTAGTACGATAGAGAATCCCAACGTAGTATGTAATTGGAAAAGACGAAGGTGGGGACTAATTCGGGTATTCGATTCCTTGCGCAATTGTGAAAAAGACTAATGTGAGGAATTAATCTGGCATTCGATTCCTCAACGGAATTGTAAAAAAAGATAATGTGAGAACTTATTCTGGCATTCGATTCCTCGACGGAATTGTAAAAAAGACTAATGTGAGGACTTGTTCTGGCATTTGGTTCCTCGACGGAATTAATTGTACTTGTTCTGGCATTTGGCGCAAAATGGCTGTATTAGTTGACGTCATTAGTTAGCACTTTGGCGTGGGAATCTACACGAACAAATTAACAATATTTTTTGTATTATAACATTAATAGGGTGAATGTTCTGCATGAAGAAAACCTCGCATTAAGACTATGGGGTGCCAAAACCAAATTTTGTGACACCAAGTACAATATTTAGCTTCCTAAATGGTTCCTTTTCCCCAATTCTGTAGTACTAAGATTTAATCTTTTGTTGCTTCTCGATTTCCATTTGCTTCAAAACGAATTTCAACTTTTCTTCTTCTTATAGCACTACAAAAAAAGTAGTCATTACCGACGAAGATTTTCCGACGGTCCCAAAAAACCGTTGTAAAAAGCACATTTTGCGACCATAAAATATGGGTCGTCGGTAACATGGCATGAAACAAATATTTATTACCAACGCACATAATGTCATTGGAAAAAGTCTCAAGTTTCGTCGGAAATGCACTTTTGTTTGGTGGGAAGAATTGGCGCCAGTTGTATTAACGATGAGTAAAGTTCTTATCGGAAATAGAATAGTTATTTCCGAAGGTTTACATATTGACGAAATTGATTTAGTATTTTTTAGGGAAAAAAAGTCCTCTTGGTAATGTTTTTATATTTTCGAGGGTGATTAGTTGTTGTCAGAAGTAATTATATTTTTTCCGACGAAATTTTTTTCTTTGTCAGAATAAATTTTTAAGGCATGGTTTTGTGGGAATCAATTATTTACCAATGGTCACATGTGTCGTTGGAATATTCTTCAAATAAGTTTGATGCTTAATTTAAATTGAAGATCGAATTCGTTCATTGTACTCTTACAGGGTTGAGGAGTGTATTTGTAAAAAATCATCAAAATTGGAGTTATAATAACCGTTAAATCGTGAGTTTTCGTTTATAACCGTTGAAAGGTTTCGTCTTGTTACCTAATATCTGAATGTCAGTTTTATGTGATTTTTTACGTATGCAATCTTGGAGCATATACAAACAAGTTTGATGGTTAGATTGTTGATTTGTAGAATGGGTAATCCTTTAAAACGATAGATTCAACAAACACTTGGAGTTTACTTTATACTTCTATTAAGTAGAACATAATATTTTGTGGTATCCACTAGTACAAATATTTTAAATTGAAGATCGAATTCTTTCATCATACTCTTATAGGATTGAGGAGTGTATTTGTAAAAAATCATCAAAATCGGAGTTAAAACAACCGTTAAATCGTGAGTTTTCGTTTATAACTGTCGAAAGGTTTTGTCCCGTTACCTAATATCACTAGTAAAAAAAAAACACTTTGCGCGACGCAGGTCCTTCGTCGCGCAAAGTCAAAAAAACGTCGCGCAAAAATTAGCGCAACGAACCTTCGTCGCGCACCAACCGTCGCGCTAAGGCCGTGACAGAAGGGTTTGCGCGACGAAGAAGAGAACTGCGTCGCGCAAAGTAGTTTTGCGCGACGTAGGTCCTACGTCGCGCAAAGTGTCTTTGCGCGACGCAATTCTATACGTCGCTCAAAACTACTTTGCGCGACGTATAACATGCGTCGCGCAAAGACAGTTTGCGCGACCCAGATCCTACGTCGTGCAAAGTATTTTTGCGCGACGTATGTTACTCCTTCGTCGCGCAAACCACTTTTTTTTTTTTTGGCAAAAATATTTTTTATTTAAATTTTAATAAATATTGTAAATTCTAAACAATAATTAATAAACAAAAAAAAAGTATTTAATTATAAAATATATGAAAATGTACATACAAGATGCCCGAACAAAAAAGAAAAAACTACAAGTAGTCTTCTATGTTTGATACATCAGACTACTGGGTATCGGCTAGGCGAAATGGCTGGGAGGTCGAAGGTGGAGCAAGATTAGGTGCTGGCATCGGGATTTAGAGGCCGGAAATCTGTAAGGCCCGTACAATAATACTCATCTGCTCGCCCTGGGCTGCAAGTTGACCTTTTAGGGTTGTCACTTCCTCCTTCAAGGCATTGACCTCTCCTGTGGTCGATCTGAAAAAGGAGGCACCCGTCTCACGAACCCGCGCCTTCCCCATACACCGAACAATAAAAATATAACATTAGAAACTAGTCCTTTCTTGCATTTGAAACTAATCAATTAGCAGCCAAAGTAATATCATATCCTTTCTTGCATTTGTTCACACACACACACACACACACACATATATATATATATATATATATATATATATATATATATATATATATATATATATATATAAAGCAGTAGTGCAATGGTAGAAACAATACTAATTAACAATGTCAACTATGCTTTAAACCAATAGGATCAAATGTTCCGTTTATGTGTATCTTGATTATTTTGGTCGCAAGTTAATATGTCGTATTTTTATTTGTCGTAAAATACATGTAAGAAAGCAATTCTAAGTAGATATATACTTGATGTTTATCCAAAAGCTATCTTCAAACACATTGACAATATTCTTAGTGCAGTTATTAAATTCTATACCTGCAATCTAACTAAGAAAGCTTTAATTATCATGGCCTATCTGACATGGACAAATCAATCATCAAACATAGACAGTCCTTATGCACCTAATTATACAGCATGGGAAGCATGACTTCATCAGTCAACAAACATACACAGTCCTTATGCACAAATCAAAAGTGGCATCAAGAAAAACTGTAACTACAAATGTGAGAACAATCATCGCGTTAGAAATCATTTATCAATCTTAAATAAGTGTCCATACAAGCAAAGTGTTGGCAACAAACCCCGTAGACATGTGTAAGAAAAAGATTAGAAGCACAAGTGTAAGAAAAGGAAAGCTGGATAAGTTACCTGCTTCCCATTCTCATCCATGATAACCATCCTCGGCAACGATTGAACCTGCATTAAGAAATTTGACTCTCATACAAAGAGAAATAGGTTCACTAATGCCCAAACTCAATACAAGCAAACGACGAGAGAACAATCTCAGAACTTATCTGGAAAGAGATCCAAACCACATGCATGCATACATCTTCGTTGCCTCTGAAGACCAAAAGAACCAAACAAATCAGCTCAAAAATGCAACCGGAATTTTCACTATGCCACAATAGATGAAAATTAGCATAGGAAGGCACACAACTCTATATGAACATATATTTTTTACCAGTAAAAGAGGGAAGAAAACCTAACTCTCAGAGTCTCATGACTTATTGTCAAAACATAGGCAAAAACTTAATGGACGCAGTTTCCAAATAAGTTTTAAAAACTTTATGAGCCTTGCATGGAAGAGAAGTAATCTTCCAGTACTTGGTTTTCTTAATTGACATGTTTTCAGCAGGAGTGTTGGTTGACATGTACCTCGCCATCCAAGACCTACTTGCTTCTTAAATCTGTTCTTGTCTTTTCATTTCAATTTTTTATTTTTTTTCAAAAGAGGAAGAAACAATTGTCATTATTATTTTTTTGGGTCAAGATTATATTATATGAGATGGGGACTTTCAGATTAAAAATGAGAAACAGAAAAACCTGCTAAACCAAGTAACATAATGAAGATCACTTTTTTTTCTTTTTTCAAATAACAAAAGTCCAAGAGAAAGATTTACCTTCCAAACTGCGTCTCTCTTTGCAGTTCCAACCAAGTATGGATGATGAGCACAGAACAAAACTCGTGTTGCTGCACTTGGAGCTGCAGGTAGAGCTACTAATGATATGACAAGTAAAGCCTTCACTGAAACCTCAACCAAAGGGAGGAATGGTACTTGAGTGTCCAATGAATTATCTGTTTCACTATAACACATAGAAAATTAAATCCCCGCCACCATATCAGAGAGGATATGAGAAACAATGTGCAGAGATGGGTACTTAAATGTACAAATCAATACACTTAAACCACCACAAACACTTGTATTTAATATTGTTATTAATAGTATATTTAAATATGATTGAAAGGAAGAACCAACAGCATCAACTAAAGCTACAGAACCATAAGAAGAACAAACCGAACTTAACAATGATGGTCAAGGTTCAAGATGCTTATTCTGCCTGCACCCACCCCAATGGGAAGAATTAAAAAGGATAAGTAGCGTATATAAAAAAGAGTTGCACCTTAACTTTGATCATGCCAAGTGGAGCATTACACATTTCTTGCAGTGTGTTGTATTAAGGACAAAAGTGTAAATATCTCTTCAAGAGATAAATCTTAGAGACTAAGTAATTGTTACAGTTTATTAGGACAGTTAGTTTTTTTGTTAGGCTTGTCTTACATGTATATATATACTCAAGATGTAATATTATCTGATGTGTAAATGAAAATATATTTTCTAATATGGTATCACCGCCTTTTTTGGTCTAACGACCGCCTCTCTTTTTCGATCCAAACTCTTCCGCTTCCCGCTTTGATCTTCTTCCCCGATTTGTCTTCTTTCTCCTTCCCCAACTTCAAACCCTAGCCATGGCGACTAGTGCATCTCCGTCCTCTGATGCAGATTCTCATCGCTCTTCCACCTCTTCTGCAATTACATCGATCACGATTCAAAATATTGGATCTCTGGTCCCGATTAAGCTCACTACTACGAATTATCTGACATGGCGTGCTCTTTTTGCTCCGATCTTCCGTCGGTATAATCTCACTGGTTTGATCGATGGATCCATGGCGGCACCACCTCAATTTCTTCCTGATGCCTCCGGAAATTGTACTACGACATTGAATCCGGATTTTGTGACTTGGTTCGAGAATGATCAGAACATTCTCATCTGGTTAAATTCAACCCTCTCGGAGTCTCTCATTCCCTACACCGTTGGTGTTACCTCTGCTCGAGAGCTTTGGGCTAAATTGGAATCCCGTCTTGCCACCGCCTCTCAGTCGCATATTCATGAGCTCCGATCTCGCCTTCGTAATCTTTCCAAAGGTGAATCCACGGCTGCTCAGTATCTTCAGAAAATTGAAGAAATTGCTGATGCCCTTGCCAGTGCCGGTGCACCGGTTGATGATTCTGATCTCATCTCTGTCACTCTGCATGGCCTGCCTCCTGAATTTGATTCGTTTGTTGACGCGATACAATTTCGCCTTGGATCTACAATGATTGATGAACTTCATGGCCTCTTGATCAGCAAAGAAATTCAACTCAACAGTCGCAAGAATTTGTCATCTGCGCCACCTTTTCAGGCTTTCTCATCCTCCCCTGGTATTCTGCCTACACCGCCTCAAGCATTCACTGCTCAGAATTTCGCCCACTCCACAACCACCAGCCGTGGTGTGGATCGAAATTCAAGGAATTACTCTTCCAATCGAGGCAACTTTCGTTCAAACAACACTAACAATCAGCGGCAATTTTCGTATCGCCCAAATCAGAGGCCAACCTATCATAATAATCGTGGAGGTCGTCACAACTTTCAATTTTCTAGCAAGAAAGTTCCTTGTCAAATCTGTCGCCAATTTGATCATGAAGCTTGGGACTGTCCTCATCGCATAAATGCACATTATAGTGTGAAATCCTCTCCCTCTGCAATGGTGGCGAACACTTCTACTTCTGCTCCTACTTGGATTATAGACTCAGGGGCTACATCTCACATGACCAATGCTTATGGCAATCTTCAGAATCCAGAACCATATACCGGACCTGAACAAGTTTATATTGGAGATGGAAAAGGTTTATCCATATCTCATTCTGGCTCTTCTCTTTTGCCTACTGCACATCATAATTTTCGATTACAAAATGTGCTTCATGTTCCTGAACTTAAGCACAATCTACTTTCTGCAAACAAATTTTTAATTGACAACTGGTGCTCAATGCATCTTTATCCTTTTCACTTCACTGTGAAGGATCTTTCTTCGGGGAGGATGCTTTTTAAAGGTCCTGTCAACGACGGTTTCTATCCTTTTCATCCTGCTTCATCCCATGCTGTGCATCCCAAGGCTTTGACTGCAACTGTTAAAGCTTCAAATACTATGTGGCATCAACGGTTGGGCCACCCCTCTGTGAAGATTTTGCATAAATTGGCTGCACATTCTTGTATCTCCATTTCAAATAGTAGAAATAAGTCTTTTTGCTCAGATTGTGCATTAGGCAAGTGTTCTAGACTTCCTTTTGTATCTACTCCTTGCACTACAAGTAAACCTCTAGAACTTGTTCACACAGATGTTTGGGGGCCAGCACCTGTGTCTTCTCTTAATGGTTCTCGATACTATGTACTGTTTGTGGATGATTACACCAAGTACACTTGGTTTTTCCCTTTGAAATACAAATCTGAGGTATTCTCTGTGTTTGTTCAATTCAAGAATCTTGTTGAAAACTTTCTGTGTACTAAACTCATTGCTCTAAGATCTGATGCTGGAGGTGAATTCATGAGTACTTCTTTCTCTCAGTTTTTAGTGGATAATGGCATTCAACATCAACTTAGTTGTCCTCATACACCTGAGCCGAATGGGTGTGCCGAAAGGAAACACAGACACTTGGTTGAAACTGCAAGGACTTTGTTGGCAGCTTCTAATGTACCTCATTTCTATTGGGTTGATGCCTTTGCAACTGCAATTTATCTCATCAATCGATTACCTACAGCATACAAATCTTCACCTTGGGAGTTGTTATTTCACAAAGTTCCAAATTACAGTACTCTTCGAGTGTTTGGATGTGCTTGCTTCCCTTGGTTACAACCCTATTCTCCTTCAAAGCTACATCCAAAGAGCAAGTTATGTGTTTTCTTGGGTTATAGTCTACATCATAAAGGATATAAATGTCTTGACCCAGTGACCAAGAGAATCTACATATCTCGGCATGTTCTCTTTGATGAAACTCGGTTTCCCTGTCACCATTCTTTAGTCCCTGTTCCTACCACACCTCCTCCATCTCCTTCTCAGCACATCCCATCCTCTCTCACATTTACCACTTCCATTTCCTCTCCTCCGTCTTTATCCCTTCCTGCTATATCACCACCCTCTCCTCCACCCTATGCCTTATCCCGATCTCAGCAACCTCCTTCCCTCTCCACAGAGTTACAAGTTTCCTCCCCTCCTAATCAACCTTTACCACCTTCATTCCCTTCATCTAATCATCACCAAATGCAAACACGATCCAAATCTGGAATATTCAAACCCAGGGCATTCACAGTCATAAAGCATCCAATTTCAACCCATGCCTCTTCTGATTATACTCCTCATACCTACCTGCAAGCATCCAAACATCCTCACTGGTGCAAAGCAATGCAAGACGAGTATAATGCTCTTCTCAGCACAGGTACATGGTCTTTAGTCCCTTCTATATCATCTCAAAATATTGTAGGCTGCAAGTGGGTATTCAGAATCAAGAGGAATCCGGATGGCTCTATTGACAGATACAAGGCTCGATTGGTTGCTAAAGGTTACAATCAACAAGAGGGCTTGGACTATTCTGAGACTTTTAGTCCCGTGGCCAAACCAGTTACCATCCGCATACTTCTCACTCTTGCTTGTCAATTTGATTGGTTTCTCAACCAACTTGATGTTAGCAATGCTTTTCTGCATGGTACTCTTACAGAATCTGTGTTTATGCAACAACCTCCTGGCTTTGAGGATGCCACCAAGCCAAATCATGTTTGTCATCTTCACAAGTCTCTCTATGGTTTGAAACAAGCTCCTCGAGCTTGGTATGAAAAATTGCACGGTGCTCTGGTTTCCTTGGGATTTACTGGTTCCCAAAATGATCATTCCTTGTTCATTAAAAAGGTTCCCCATTTGGTCTTCGTCTTAGTCTATGTGGATGACATTTTAGTCACTGGACCCTCTTCTGCAGCATGTCAAACAGTGATCACGAAATTGAGCAGTTTGTTCCCTGTTAAAGACCTTGGTCCGTTGCATTATTTCTTAGGCATTGAAGTTAAGCGGTCATCTTCTTGGATCTTTCTTAATCAATCAAAATACATTCTTGATCTTCTTCACAAGTCTCATATGGATGGAGCCAAACCCTGTGCAACACCCCTGAGTACAGACAAGCTTGATCATGACTCTCCACTTCTTGCCAATCTTACTGAATACAGGTCTTTGGTCGGTGCATTACAGTATCTCACCTGGACTCGCCCCGATTTGAGCTTTGCTGTTAATCTGGTTTGTCAGTACATGCATCGTCCTCGAGTCTCTCATCTTCAAGCTGTCAAAAGAATCCTTCGGTACTTAAAAGGTACTATTGATTTGGGGTTATGGTTTTCTAAAACTTCAGCTCCCTTGGATATTCAAGCATTCTCTGATGCTGATTGGGCAGGTTGCCCTTTAGACAGGCGATCCACTGGTGGCTTCTGTATTTTTCTTGGCAGTTCTATTATCAGCTGGAGTGCTAAAAAGCAACCAACAGTGGCAAGATCATCCACTGAAGCTGAATACAGGTCTCTTGCTCATACTGCCGCAGAACTGTCATGGATTTCTAAAATTTTAACTGATATAGGCTACTCTCTTCCTTGTGTTCCTCAACTGTGGTGTGATAATATCTCTGCCATTTCTCTGGCAAAGAATCCTATTTTTCATGCTCGCACAAAGCATGTCGAAATAGATTATCATTACATACGGGAGAGAGTATTAGCCAACCAAGTTGCTATCCGTTTTGTGTGTTCACAAGATCAGATTGCTGATATTTGTACCAAGCCTCTGTCCAAATCCAGATTTACACTTCTCAGATACAAACTCTCTCTTCGGCTACCTCAGTTTCGTTTGAGGGGGGATATTAAGGACAAAAGTGTAAATATCTCTTCAAGAGATAAATCTTAGAGACTAAGTAATTGTTACAGTTTATTAGGACAGTTAGTTTTTTTGTTAGGCTTGTCTTACATGTATATATATACTCAAGATGTAATATTATCTGATGTGTAAATGAAAATATATTTTCTAATATGTTGATCATGCCAATCCTCTGAGCCTGTTTAAATGGAAATGTTAATTAAAGATAACACAAGCAGAAGCCGCTTAACAGTGTGCTCAAATAAGGAAATGTTAAGAAAATATAGTGAGGACTTGTCTTTTCCCTAATTTGAATATTACTCTGACTGAGGAAGATATGGACTTACCTCCTAACCCCACTCTTTGTTCCTAATTAGTCCCTTCCTTACCCATACACCTACAGAAGAAAAAGAAGAAACTAAAAAGTCCCTTCCACGGCCCAATACCCGATTCGACTCGTTCTGAGTCGAACTCGTTGTCGTGAAACCCAGCCGCAGACGAGCTTGGAGAGGCAGGGGTCGCCGGAGTGCTCGCTTCCTTTGCTGGCGTCACTAGGTCCGGAGCTGTATCCTCCTACGAGTCTATCTTTCACCCGGTCGTCGAGCGGGTAAGTGACCCGTTTCGATCTCGTTCTAACAAAACCAGTCATTGATGATCAAACAGTTTCTCCTTCCTACTTTTGTTTCAGTAAATCGAGGGAAAGAAAGAGAGGGAGATTTTGGGTCTGCAGGGAAAGGTTCAAGATTGGGTTCGAAAGAAGGGGAAAGAATGAGGGAAAGAAAGAAAGGGAGATTTGGGGTTTACGGGGAAAAGAGGGTTCAAGATTGGGTTCGAAAGAAGGGGAAAGAAGGAAGGAGGGTTCAGATTTATCACAACTCATAAATAAAGAGGGAAAGAAAGAGGGAGGGTTCATGTTTGGGGAGAGAAAGACCGAGTGAGGGAAAGGGAGAGAGAGGAAGATATGAGCGAGAGGGAGAGAGAGGGTGATTCACCTGCGTGAGAGGATGAGGGAGACGGAGTGAGAAGAGAGAGTTCAGTGAGAAGAGAGTTCGGGAGACCGAGTGAGAAGAGAGAGTTTGGGTTTATCACAGATAGCAAAAATTTAAACAAAGCGCCTATTTTTAACAAGTGCACCGCCAAAATTATCACACATTGCGCGACGCAGGTTTACCTTTAGACGTCGCGTAAAGGGTTTTTGCGTGACGAGTACACGTGGCGTCGCGCAAGGTATTTTTTTTTATATAAATATTATAAAATGTACTGAAAATGTAATTTTACTGCCTTCAAATTCAATTTTTTTTTCCATAAAACCCACAATAATATATTGTTATAACAATTGCAATAAATTTAAAGCTACTTAATAAATATACATGTTTTTCAATTTCTTAAGTGTTATAGGTACAGAATAAATAAATTTAAATTTACTTAATATATATATACACACATACCATTGAAATTGATGAGATACGCATTGTACAAAACTAATTTGAACGATCAAACCGTCAAACTTGTTTGTATATACTTCGAGATTGCATACACCAAAAATTGCAAAAAAAAAACATTCAGAGATTAAGTAACGGGACAAAACTTTACGACGGTTATAAACAAAAAATCACGATTTAACGGTAGTTTTAACTCCGATTTTAATGATTTTTTACAGCTACACTCCTTGATCCTATATGAATACAATGAACTAATTCGATCGTCAATTTAGAATATTTACACAAGTGGATACCACAAAATCTTTATGTTATACTTAATGAAAGTATAAATAAACTCTAAGTATTAGTAAATCTATCATTTGATGGGATACGCATTCTATGAAGCTAATTTCAAGGATCCAACCGTCAAACTTGTTTGTATATGCTTTGAGATCACATACGCAAAAAATCGAAAAAAACAACCATTCAAAGGTCGAGTAACATGACAAAACTTTTCAACGGTTATAAACCAAAAATCACGATTTAACGGTAGTTTTAACTCCGATTTTGATTATTTTTTATAGCTATAGTACTTGATCCTATATGAATACAATGAACTAATTCGATCATCAATTTAGAATATTTACACAAGTGGATACCACAAAATCTTTATGTTATACTTAATAAAACTATAAATAAACTCTAAGTGTTAGTGAATCTATCGTTTTGATGGGATACGCATTCTATGAAGCTAATTTCAAGGATCCAACCGTCAAACTTGTTTGTATATGCATCGAGATCACATACGCAAAAATTTGAAAAAAATAAACATTCAAAGATCGAGTAACGGGACAAAACTTTTCGACGGTTATAAACCAAAAATCACGATTTAACGGTAGTTTTAACTCCGATTTTGATTATTTTTTATAGCTACAGTACTTGATCCTATATAATACAATGAACTAATTCGATCGTCAATTTAAAATATTTACACTAGTGGATACCACAAAATCTTTATGTTATACTTAATGAAAGTATAAATAAACTTTTAAGTGTTAGTGAATCTATCGTTTTGATGGGATACACATTATACGAAACTAATTTCAACAATCAAACCGTCAAACTTGTTTGTATATGCTTCGAGATCGCATACGCAAAAAATCGCAAAAAACAAACATTCAGATATTATGTAACAGGACAAACCTTTTCGAAGGCTATAAACCAAAAAATCATGATTTAACGGTAGTTTTAACTCCGATTTTGATAATTTTTTATAGCTACACTCTTTAAATCTATATGAATACAATGAACTAATTCGATCGTCAATTTAAAACATTTACACAAGTGAATACCACAAAAGAAAAATGCAATGCAAGAACCCAAAAAATAAAAAAAATAAAAAAATAGAAGACTTTGCGCGACGTAGGTACCGCTACGTCGCGCAAAAGTTTTTTTGGAATTTTTGACCCTTTTGCTTATAAGTACAAAATAAATAAATGAAAATATACTTAGTAAATACATATACCATTGATTTTGATGGGAAACGTATTGTACGAAACTAGTTTGAACGATCCAACCGTCAAACTTGTTTGTATATGCTTCGAGATTGCATATACCAAAAATCACAAAAAAAAAAATTCAGAGATCAAGTAACGGGACAAAACTTTTCGACGGTTATAAACGAAAAATCACGATTTAACGGTTATTTTAACTCCAATTTTGATGATTTTTTACAGCTACACTCTTTAACCCTATATGAATACAATGAACTAATTTGATCATCAATTTAAAACATTTACACATGTGGATACCACAAAAGAAAAAGACAATGCAAGAACCAAAAAAAAAAAAAAAACACTTTGCACGACGACAGTCTTCGTCGTGCAAACTGCCTTTGCGAGACGTAACTTTGCACGACGAAGGTTGGCATCGCGCAAACCCACTTTGCGTGACGTAGGAACTTCTGCGTCGCGCAAAGTGGCTTCGCGCGACACCAACCTTCGTCGCGCAAAGTTACGTCTCGCAAAGGCAGTTTGCGCGACGTTTTGTGTTTTCCGTCGCGCAAACATACTTTGCGCGACGACAGTTTCTCCGTCGCGCAAGATTCCGTCGCGCAAACATGTTTTTCTACTAGTGTATCTGAATGTCAAGTTTTTGCGATTTTTTACGTATGCGATCTAAGAGCATATATAAACAAGTTTGACAGTTGGATCGTTGAAACTAGTTTGTAGAATGTGTATTCCTTCAAAACGATAGATTCAACAAACACCGAGTTTATTTTATACTTCCATTAAGTTGAACATAATAATTTGTGGTATCCACTAGTGCAAATATTTTAAATTGAAGATCGAATTCATTCATCGTACTCTTATAGGGTTGAGGAGTGTATTTGTAAAAAAATCATCAAAATTGGAGTTAAAATAACCGTTAAATCGTGAGTTTTCGTTTATAACCGTCGAAGGTTTCGTCCCGTTACCTAATATTTGAATGTTAGTTTTTTGCGATTTTTTACGTATGCGATCTTGAAGCATATACAAACAAGTTTGATGTTTGGATCGTTGAAACTAATTTTGTAAAATGGGTATTCTTTCAAAAAACGATAGATTCAACAAACACTTGGAGTTTATTTTATACTTCCATTAAGTAGAACATAATATTTTGTGGTATCCACTAGTACAAATATTTTAATTTGAGGATCAAATTTGTTCCTCGTACTCTTTTAGGGTTGAGGAGTGTATTTGTAAAAAATCATTAAAATCGGAGTTAAAAAACCGTTAAGTCGTGAGTTTTTGTTTATAATCGTCGAAAGGTTTCGTTTTATTACCTAATATTTGAATGTAAGCTTTTTGCAATTTTTTACGTATGCGATCTTGAAGCATATACAAACAAATTTGACGGTTGGATCGTTGAAACTAGTTTTGTAGAATGGGTATTCCTTCAAAACGATAGATTCAACAAACACTTGGAGTTTATTTTATACTTCCATTAAGTAGAACATAATATTTTGTGGTATCCACTAGTGCAAATATTTTAAATTGGAGATCGAATTCGTTTATTGTACTCTTATAGGGTTCAGGAGTGTATTTGTAAAAAATCAGCAAAATCGGAGTTAAAATAACCGTTAAATCATGAGTTTTCATTTATAACCATTGAAAGGTTTCATCCCATTGACCTCTTCACAAAAGTTGTTGAACTTGATATTATGAGTGTTTGTAGATTTTTTTTTTGTACTTCTACATTAATTAAAAAAACTATTAAAAATTAGAACAAGACATACTTCTACATTAATAATCATAGGATTTAATCTCACTTATGTGAGATTAAATCCTTACCGTGTGTTTTAGAGAGCCATCAAAATTTTGGCATGGCGCCTTTTATATTTAGCTCTCCATTTTCAAAACTTTGGCATGGCGCCCAAAAACTTAACTCTCCACCGATTATCTCTTTCTCGCAGCTTCTCTGTATTTCCTCTTCAGAAACAAAACCCTAGCCTCCATCCTCCATTCTCTAGTAGCCATACGTGATGATGATAGAAACCATGAAATCCTCACATATGTTGTTTTTCAGTTTATATCTTATGAGGTCTGACATATATATTTTCAGGTCTCGCCTGGATTTGAGATTTGGAAGGAAAAAACGAGAAGGCTAAGAGGATGGTGAAGGACATGGCAACTTACTTCTCTATGACTTTGGGTGCTTTTGTGTTCTGGCAATCCATGGATGAAGTCCACGTCCGAACGAAAAGGTAAAAATCTCATCTTGCTCATGCCTATAGATGCAATTTCTCTTTTAGATTGGACTTATAATTTGGGTGATTAGCAATTTTTTTTTTAAGAATTTGATTGACAAGCCAAGTAGGGCTTTTGCTGTTTGTCTTCCGAGTATGTGGGCAAGCCAAGTATCCAAGTTTTCATTTCAATTAGGGATTTTGCTTGTCGAGAGAGACTCAAAGAGAAAGGGGAATCGGAATCGGATTCAGTGTCTTAGGGTTAGGGCTTGTAGTCATTATATTGTGATCTCCGTCGCCGAGTCTGAAAGGAGAAACCCCAAAAGATATTGATTCACTTCTTGTTCCTTGCCATTTCCACAATCAAATTCTGATTCTTTATTCTCTAACTGCTATCTTATGCCTCAATTCAGCTACTTAAGGTGATTAGTGTGTATTTTTATGCATAATTAGTGCTTTGTTTTGACGATTTGGGTGTAGGGGCAAAAACATTTATTCGGTAATCCAATGCATTTTGTGTAATTTCAAGTTGATTAAGGTAGTTCTCCAATGGCTAAGAAATCTGTAGCTCAACAAAGGCTAACGAAACTCGATATCTATCTTTACATACCCAACATGATTGGTGAGTTTTTCACTTCCTAAACAGAAATGTTACTATGAAACTACATTGTCAAGTAAGCTAGAAATGGGTTTTTGTTTTGATAAATGATTTTGCGATTACTAGGAATGCAGGGTACATAAGGGTTCTTATGAACCGTTTTGCCTTTGCCCAGTGCTTCTCCAACAAGCAACTTTTCTCCGTTCTCTATTTCATAAGGTGAGGATTCATGCTTTTGAAGAATTCATTTATCTGGTGTTTGGATTTATGGATTTGGAAGAAGTGATTTGCAAATAGAGTTTAAAATATATCGTCGAAGGATTCATTTAATAATGTGTTTTCTTCTCTAAATATTTTATGCAAATAGAGTTTAAACTAAATCATTGAATGGAAACTTTCAATTCAAAGCCACAATTCAAATGCAATCTTAGTTTTTTAGCCGTATTTTGTTCGTCTTGTCTTGTTGGGTATAATATATGATTAAGTTTGCTATTCCAGCTTTGTCTGCGATGGGGTAGATGGTTGGTGTGCTCGCAAATTCAACCAAGGTATGAGATTCTGTGTGTCTTGTGATATGTCTTTTTATTGGAGGAGTATGTCATTTATGCATATACACACTTGTACAAACAAATTGTTGAACTTCTATACGGATACTGAGCATAGGGTTTATCTTACAAAATGTCAACGTTTCATCAGACAACAGTAAACCATCAAACTCTAACAACTAAATTAAGCGCAGCATTGTCCAGTTCTCTGTGAACTTGTGATTTGACATATACTTCTCTGTGAACTTGTGATTTGACATATACTTCTCTGTGAACTCGTGATTTGGCATATACTTAAACTTCTCTGCGAACTTGTGATTATAGTTCAGTTTATTTGATATAGTTGTCCTTATCATCCTGAAACTGTGAAACATCATAATTGTTAAACTGTGCATAGAGTTTTACTTTCCTTATTATATTTTTTAGAGTCTTTGGATTATGAGCATCCTCTGATCTTAGGGTGGTACGAGAAAAATTGAAGAACGTATTAGAGGTGTGTTTAATTTTCATTTCAACTACTCACTTGCATTATGTATGTTACAGATTGGTGGTTGATATGCTCACACCTTGAGCTAAAATTATGCAAGGCTCTTCATTATAGCTTATGTTTATTTTCTGATTTTCATTGTTTGGGTTTCTTACCAATTGACAATTATATTGTGCTTGACATAATTTTTTTTTTTGGCAGAATAAAGATAATAATTGTGGATCAATGTTCGTAGCACTACATTCGAACTCCTTGACAGTTGGTTAAAGTGGACATGAAAAACTAGCATTATAAGACATATCATAGGATTGTAAAAAGTACTTGTAAAAATTTTACTTTGATTTTTTTGTATATGTAGTTGAATATATGATTATTAATATAAAATTGAAAATATTTTTAAATTAAAAAAAATTGTATTTATATCCTTTTATTTTTGCCGACGAAGTAAGATCAACGGAAATGTATAATTCCAACGACTCTTGACCCTCACAAATATGTTTTTGTGCATATTTTCAACAATTCTTAATTGTCGGTAATCGTAATTGCGACGAAATTGTGCACTCTTGTAATGATTGTTGGAAAATCATTTTTCGACAAAATGTTTTGGTGGTAAGAAAATCATCGCAAAAAACAAATGTCGTCGTTTGGAAGGTATATTCGACGACCATACAAGTATTTGCAACCACATAGACATGTTGAAAATAAAATAACTTTGTTCATTTTGAAAAATCAATTCCGACGAAAATATAACTAGTAACGACAAGCTACAAGCATCGTAAATGAATCATTTTCGACGGTTGGTCGAAAAAAAAGTATTTCCCATGGATCAATTTGCGACACCGAGCGAGGGCTTTTTCCCGTCGTAAATAAGTATTTGCGATGTCAAAATGCCTTTTTTGACGACATAATGACCATTTTTTTTGTAGTGTAGATCCCCGCCATGTCCTCATCGCTATGTTGAACTAATAGTTCAACCTAGGAAACACATTGGGCAACATTTGGAACTTGTATCTATTGTGAACTAAACCAAAACAACAATCAAGCAATAAACAAATCACAAAACAATTTCAGAATTCCTCTAATATAGGAGTACCTCTAACAACGGAAGCTTTATTGATTACCAATGAATACCAGAGAACTCACAAACACACAATATTCTCTCGTATACAAACTAATGCCTCTCAAACTCTCCTCCCATAAACCCTATCCTACAACCATCTATTTATACTAATAGATGTCGTGGGTTTTACATAATGTCCCTAGAATAGGAAACCAAATCCTATATTAAAACTGAATCCCAACCAAACTAGGAAACATACATACTGATATCTTGCATCTAAGATATCTAATCCTTCTTTGATTCTTGTTTTAGTTTAGGCATGTTGATTTAATGCCAAATCTAAAAATCTCCACCTTGGCATGAAATCTATACGAGGCATCCAACAATAGGTTTCGTTGCCCCACCATATCGTAAGAGCAAAATTGCTTCAAATGCACCAAATCCAAGTAGTGCTCAAACTTGGCTGTATTAACCATCTTTGTTAACATGTCAGCTGTATTATCTTTTGTAGCAACCTTCTTGAGATGAATCTCACCTTCAACTACTACTTTTCTCACAAAATGGTATCGTACATCTATGTGCTTAGCCCTACCACCGTTGGTTGTAGTATTGATCTCTAGCATTAGGACCCTTTGCCATGGTAAACAAGTACCATGTTGTTGATCTTCTCTTGTCAAAATCACCAGCAAAATCTGAGTCCACATATCCAACTGAGAACTTATTAATTCCTTCATCACTTCTTTCAAAACAAATACCTTTGTCCCTCGTTCCACATAAATACCTTAGTATCCACTTAACAACATTCTAATGCTCTCTTTCAAGATTATGCATGAACTACTAACAATTCCAGCTGCGTGTGCAATATTAGGACGAGTACAAACCATCACATACATTAATCCTCTAACCAAATAAGCATATGGAACACCCTCCATCTTCATCTTTCGTTTTTGGGACATTGTTGACTGCTCAACTTGAAATGAGCATCCAATGGAGTTCCCACAAGCTTAGTGTTTTTTGTTACTCCAAACCTTTGTTACAACTTCTCAAGATACTACTTCAGAGACAAACACACCAAAGCTTTCTATTTATCCCTTGTGATCTCCATTCCCAATATTTTCTTGGCTTCATCGAGATCCTTCATTTCGAACTCCCTTTTCATCTATTCCTTCAACTTTTCTATCTTTGAAATATTGCTTGAGGCTATGAGCATGTCATCCATATAGATTGACAAGTACACAAACAAACCAACTTTCAACTTCTTGTGATAAACACACTGATCATAGTGACTTCTTGTATAGTCTTGACACTTCATAAACTTGTCAAATCTTAAATACCACTGCCTAGGCGACTGCTTCAAACCATATAGAGATTTTCTGAGCTTACAAACCAGTCTTTTTTTTACCTTTCTCATCGTCCATTGCATCATGCTATCTACTCTTTTCTTCACTATTTGCTGCTTTTTCAAAATTAGTGGGAATTTCAGCCTCAATTATTAGCAGTACATATCCCATGCAGGCCATGCAATCCATGTAGCTTGCACGTAAGGATATTTCTCCTTTTCCTTTCCTTTCCTTTTGGCTATGCAATCACCTTCTATCTTTAAATTCTTTTGTTTATCTTCGTGATCCCTTTCTTCATGTTCAAGTTAATCACCTTGTCTTTCTTCTTCCACAGCTTCCTCACTTGGTTGTGAATTCACTATTATTTGTTCCCCAAGCTCTACTATCTGAACATCTTCCTTCATTGAAGGTCACATCTTTGCTCACTATAATCTTGTTCAACTCGGAACATCAACCTTTGAAGCCTTTCACACCACCATTGAATCTCATAAAGACGTATTTCTTGGCTTGTGGATCCAATTTGTTTTCCTTCACGTGAAAGTAAGCATTGCATCCAAATGCTCGTAGCTTATTGTAGTCCTTAACTGGTTCTCCGGACCACACTTCAATGGGTGTTTTTCCTCCAATGCTGCTAATGGTAAATGATTAAGTACATGACATGCATAGCTTAAAGCTTTTGCCCAAAATCTTTTGGCAGCTTAGCTTGAGATAGCATGTAACGAACTTTCTTGAGCAAGGTCCCATTTAGTCTCTCTAGAATCCCATTTTGCTGTGGAGTATGTCTAACATTGAAATGTTGAGTGATCTCTTCCTTTTTACACACCTTAAAGAAAAGATCAGAGGTATATTCCCTTTCATGGTCACTTCTTAATGTCTTAATTTCCTTTCCAGTCTTGTTCTCCACTATGTTCTTCCATTCTAGGAAGTTGTCAAGAACCTCAACCTTTCGTTTCATCGTATATATATATATCCATGATTTGTGAGAGTAGTCAGTCATCAATGAAAGATACAAACCATCTATTTCCACCTTAAGAAGCATTCTTTGCAGGCCCCCAAACATCATAGTGAATATAGTTTAAAATTCATTTCGTTTGATTGACTGTTAAGCCAAATTTCACCTTTGTTTGTTTGCCAAGAACACAGTGCTCATAAAACTTCACCTTTCCCGTTTTTGCTCCTTTAAAGCACCGTTGCTTGATCAATCCTTGCAATGCTTTTTCTCTTACATGTCCCAACCTCTTGTGCCATAATACAGACAAGTCACCTTTATCACTTTGCACTTCATCAGCTACCATATCCACTCCATTCTCCAAAGGTTTTCCTTATAGCATATAAAGCAAGGTATTTCGAGGCCCTTCAATTATGACAAGTGCTCCTTTAGCAGCTTTAAGCATGTTGTTATCAAGTAAAACTTGTAGCCTTGAAAACTCATTTTCCTCATGTATAGCCAGCCTTCTTTTCACATTGGGTTTGTGACATTTAAGTTAAGTTGTCACACAATCTTAGCTTAATGGGCCTAATGGACGGAGACCCATTGGGCCGTGAAACCCGAAACTAATTTAAAGTTCAACTTGACCTTTTTAATTTGATTAATTAACTTAGTAATTAATCTCAACCACATTCAATTAAACAGTTTAATTGTAATAAGGGTTTATATCACAAATGGTCCCCAAATTGACCCATCCTATCAAGATGGTTCTTGAAATTAAAAATCGATCAATATAGTCCCTGAAAATGGATGTTGCAAATCAATGTGGTCATTTTGTTAGAAATTTGTCAAAAATTCTGTTATATGATGATGTGGAACATAATTAGGTCTCACAAATTTAATTAAATATTGTTATAAGAATTAAAAATAATTAAATAATTTTTTTTTATATACTTAAATCTGAGTACCATTCGTTGCACATATTCCATGTGCCAATAATACGGATTGCATATGCGTGCAATGGTGAGTTTTCTCTCCGTCGTGAGAGCTTTTTCTCCTTTGTGAGAATCCGCCGAAGTGCGTGTTTTAGTGTGGGTGTGGGTTTCTTTTCCTTGCAGATTCTGGGTTTGCCGTCGGTGTTGGTGGATCTCCTTTTGGGCGATTTATGAACGGGGTAGGTGGATCTCCTTTGGGGCGATTCCTGCGAGAGTGTCCTGATTGTCTGCTGTGGTCCGGCTATTCTGTTGGGGGATTGTTAAATTGGGGTTGGTGAAGCTTTAATTCCTTCTCTGTGCTCTGCGATTGGGGTTTGCGTTTCGTCTGGTTGGGGTGGGGTCAGTATGGAGGAAAGTGGGCAGGGCTTTTCCCCCTTCCATTATCTGATTTGGGGGCTAGGGTTACACTGGTTGTTCAGTTTGGGGGTTTGGAATTTATATCTCTGCACGACTGGTATCGATGTGGGACTGACCGTTTGGCAAAAATGTGGACTCTGTGAGGTTGGAGTAAAGATGGGTACCAACCAATCTCATAGCACTAAATGCTGGATTTGTATTTTTGGGTCTGTTGAGATGGTGGTTGGTAGTACTAAAGGAGCTCAGCCCCTTTTGTCCCCTCACGAGTTACGACTGGTTCCGACGGGTGCTACTAGGGTTTTTTTCTGCGAAATCCAAGTACTCTGCGGCATCTCTGAGGCTGTTGAAGGTATGGAGTCTGCTACTTATGGAAAATAATGGTGTGGAAGAGCTGGTTGTTCATCTGGATCGTTCGCTGGATCTGTCTACGATGGAGATTGGTGTTAAATTGGTTGGCAAGGCTTTGACACAGAAATCATTGAATAGGTGGGGTATTAGAAATATTCTTAACTCGGCGTGGAAGGATCTAGGTGAAGTGGGAGTTAAATGGGTCCGAGAGAATTTGTTCATTATCTCGGTTCCGGATCAGAGTATGGCTCAGAAAATCCTGGCGCAGGTGCCGTGGGCTGTCATGAAGAAAAATTTTGTGGTGAAAGCTTGGCCCCCGGACCTTGCTTTGGAGGAAGTAGACATGAAGACTATTCCGTTCTGGGTTCAAATCCGTGGTGTCCCCTTAAGTATGGTTTCCAAAGAGAATGTTACTCGGCTCACTAGGCCAGCTGGTGTTTTTCTGGAGATGGAGGATCCAGCAAAGGCTCGAGGCTTCTTAAGGGTTAGAGTGCTAGTTAATTCGGAGAACCCGCTTGTCCTTGGATGCTGGTTGAAAAGGGAGGTAAACCGTGAGACTTGGGTTGAGTTTCGGTACGAGAGGCTCCAAGATTTTTGCTATCTTTGTGGGCGTATAGATCATATTAATACGGAGTGCTCCTACGCGAGAAACTTGGGTGGGGCGGAAGGCTATGGAGATTGGATAAAAGCTCCCCCGGTGCGAGATTTTGTGGAGCCCGTGCGCCCGTCGCGTTTGGGAGTAGGGGAAAGGAGGACGGTTGGAATGGTTAGGGGCATTGATCGCCCTGAGTTGAGGTTGCAGAGTCCGATCCTAAGGGAGGCTCCGAGTCGGCAGGATACAACTGGGGTTAATGCTGGGGAGCATGGTTCTCACACTCGTGACAAGAAGAAATGGCGTAGAGTTCAGAGACAAACTTGTCCTGCTAGTCAGATTCAGGTGGTAGTGCCTCAGCTTCGTCGTCAGCTCAGATGGGAGTGCGGTGATGGGAGTTTCCCGTCAGTTCTTAACCAAGTGGTTTTTCAGGGGGGAGAAGGAGGGCCTGCGGGCCGGATTCGGGAAGTCAGTGAGACTTATTCTAAGACTATACCAGATGGTGCTGTTGAAGGGTTCTCGGGAACAAAGGTTAGTAATCCTCAACAATATTCAAGCCTGGTGCGACATGAGGTGGGTGGCGTTAAGAGAGGAGTAGAGCCTTCGGGTATGGAACTAGTACCATCCCCGTAAAAGAAAACTCGAGGGCCGAACTCGGAAGCTGGGAGACAAGTGCTTTATGAAGGCACCATGGATGTGCGTGATTTGTAGGATCATGTGGAGGAAGTCTCGGGGAGATGGAGAGCTGCATCTTGGCTATTTATGCGGGTAATCTGGCTCGGGGTGGTGGCGGCTGGCCTTCAACAGCCGCAAGCTCGCCATGATTCTGGTGTTTTGGAACTGCCGTGGTCTAGGGTCGGACACGGCAGTTAGGGCCCTCCATGGTTTTATTAGAAACAAACGGCCCTCTATGATCTTTTTATCTGAAACAAAAATGAAAGATCATAGATTAAATGGTGTTAGGAGACGTTTGGGTTTTCCTTATGGTGTCAATATTTCTCCAGTTGGTAGGGCAGGTGGGCTTAGCTTATGGTGGGATGACTCTGTGGAGGTGCAAACTCTGTTTTCTTCTAAGCATATTATTGATGTTATTTTGCGCAAGGGTGGAGATCGTACTTGGGTTCGGATTACTGGAGTTTATGGAACTCCTTACAGGGAAGATAAAGCTGAATTCTGGGAGTGGATGTCGAGTTATTTTACTCCTTCTGATATTCCGTGGCTATGTGCCGGGGATTTTAATGAATTTCTTTGGGATCATGAGAAGTATGGGGGTGTGGAGGTCCTCTATAACAGACCTAGGTATCTGGAGAATTTCATGCAGGCTACTAATTTGTGGGATTTGGACTTTAATGGTCCTGCTTTCACTTGGCATGGTATGCGACATGGTCATTTGGTGGAGGAACGGATTGATCGGGCTTTGATCAACGGGCTATGGCAGGATTTGTGGCCACAGTCTTTGGTTACGCATGGGACGGTTATGGGGTCTGATCATTGTCCTCTCATTATTCAATCTGATTCGGAAAGTATGCGGGGGCGTAGGGTGTTCAAGTTTGAGGCTTTCTGGGCTAAGGAGAATGAATGCGATAAGGTGGTGAGCTCTTGCTGGAATAGGCAGGAGCCGGGTGAGATTTTGGTGAGATGGACGAAGAAAATTAATGATTGCAAATCCAGTCTCATTCGGTGGAGCCGTAATAAATTCAAGAAGAGGGGACATATGATTCAGGAACTCATTCTTCAGTTGCAGGAGCTTCAAAGGGATTGGCGATCTAACTGTGACGTCATTAAGCAGAAAATGCAGCTAGTTGATGATTTGAGGGCTCAGGAGGAAAGTTATTGGATGCAGCGATCTCGAGTTAGATGGCTGCGGGAGGGGGATGCAAATACAAATTTCTTTCATAATTCTACTTTGCAACGAAGACGTCGCAACCAAATTATTAAAATTAAGGATGAGTTTGGGAACAGGGTGGAGCATCCGGGTCGTGTTCGGAAGTTGGTTGAGGATCACTTTATGCAAACGTTCACTACTGGTGGAGCCCGGAATTGGGGCTCTTTGTTGGATTGTATTAGCCCGAGAGTGACGGAGGATATGAATCAGGCACTTCTTACGCCGGTTTCAGAGGAGGAAATCAAGACAGCGATATTTAAAATGGGTGGTCTTAAAGCTCCGGGACCGGATGGTTTTCAGGGTATATTTTACCAATCCTTTTGGGAGCATGTCTATGCGGATGTTTGTGTTTTGGTGAGGGACTTGATGCAGGGGTCGAGTAGTCTAGCTACTCTTAATGCTACGTATATTGTTCTGATCCCAAAGGTTCCGCACTCGGAGACGGTCTCGCAGTTCCGGCCCATTAGCCTGTGTAATTATTCTTACAAAGTGTTGTCCAAGGTTTTGGCGAACCGGTTAAAGGTGATTCTTCCTATGCTTATTTCTCCCTCCCAAAATGCTTTTGTGGTGGGTCGTCAAATTCAAGATAATATTGGGATTGCTCATGAAATGTTCCATTTTCTGAAAGGGAGAACAGCGAAAAGGAAGTTTGAAATGGGAGTCAAATTGGATATGCAGAAAGCCTATGATAGAGTAGAATGGGATTTCCTTGACGCGGTTATGGAGAGAATGGGGTTCTGTTGTGTGTGGAGAAGGCTTGTTATGGGCTGTGTTTCTTCTGTAAATTTTGCTATCCTTCTCAATGGTCAGCCAGGTAACAAGTTTGCTCCATCCAGGGGCCTCCGGCAGGGTGATCCTTTATCTCCTTATCTGTTTATCATTCTGGGGGAGGTTCTCTCGTGTATGATTCAAGCTGCGGTTGACGATAAAAGGTTGGAGGGAGTTAGGATTGGTGTCTCGGGGCCCATTATATCTCACTTATTCTTCGCGGATGATACCCTTCTTTTCTTGAGAGCAGAGGTTCAATATTGTAGGAATTTACTCTCTATTCTTGAAAGGTATTGTGAGGCTTCGGGGTAGAAAGTGAATCTTCTGAAGTCTAGTATTTATTTTGGCGCGAATGTTCCGAAAGGGGTGGCTGCCAATTTGGGTGGCATCCTTGGTGTGTCTGTGGTGGATAATTCGGGCACTTATTTGGGGGTCCCTGCTATCTGGGGTCGTTCCAAGAAGCGTGGCATTACTTATGTGAAGGGCAGAATTTTGGGAAAGCTCCAAGGGTGGAAGCATAGTGCGTTGTCGAGGGCGGGAAGAGAAGTTCTGATTAAGGCGGTGGTCCAGGCCATTCCTGCTTATCCTATGTGCATTTTTAAATTTCCTGCTGTGGTTTGTCAGGAGTTGGATGCCTTGGTTGCGAGATTTTGGTGGGGAAGCCATGGGGAGGACCGTAAGATTCACTGGGTGTGTAAGGAGGTTCTTGGCCTTCCTAAGGATATGGGTGGCCTGGGTTTCAGAAATTTTCAGGAGTTTAATGATGCGTTCCTTGCTAAGCAGTGCTGGCGATTACTTACGGAGCCGAATTCTTTGTGGGCTCGGGTTATTAAGGCCCGGTACTTCCCGCATTGCTCTTTTTGGGAGGCTAAAAAAGGGGCTCGGGCGTCGTGGGCTTGGTCCAGTCTTCTTTCGGGCAGGGAGCTTCTTGCTAGCGGTTCTCATTGGCAAATTATGGGTGGGGATGATGTGAGGGTTTGGGTGGATAGGTGGCTGCCCTCTCTCCCTTCGGGGCACCCTCTGCCGCTTGGTGAAGTTACTGTTACGTCGAATTTACGGGTTAGCTCCCTCATTGACTCCTCTTCCCGACAATGGGATTTTGATTTCCTTAGACCATTTCTATCTTTGTTAGATCAACGGGCTATCCATGAAACGATTATTGGTGACTCGAGATGGAAGGACCGGCTTGTTTGGGCTGCTAACTGGAATGGCAAATATTCTGTGAAATCGGGGTATAGGTGGCTTCAAGTTCGCTCTATTGATGTGAGGGATCATCGGCTGCCGGCTGTTCGTTCGGTTTCTAAAAATCTTTGGAAGTGCATTTGGCAGCTGGATGTGCCTCCAAAAATCCGGCATTTCTTTTGGGCTTCGTTGCATCTTGGCCTGCCTACTGGTAAGGCTCTTTTTAAAAGGAGGTTATCCCCTTCTCCCTCTTGTCCTCTTTGTCGGAGTGCTGATGAAACTGTGGAGCATGTCTTTCTTCGCTGTCCTTGGGTGGCGGCTGTTTGGTTTGGTGGAGCTTTGAATTATCAAGTTGACGCTGTCGATATCGATTCGTGGGCTCTGTGGTTGCAGACTGTGTTTTCTTCTAACTGGGGCTCCTCGGTTGACAGGCAGTGGTTCCAGGCTTATGTTGCGTTTACTTGCTGGTTCATTTGGAAAGCTCGTTGTGATTATGTGTTCAATCAGGTTTCAATCAACCCTTCTAAGGTTCTTTTTTCGTTGTCGTCTACTTTCGGGAATTTTTTGCTTGCTGTGTCTTCTGTGGGTACTGCTCGGCCTGTCTCGGTTCCTCGGGAGGATGTTGCAGTCAGGTGGTGTCCTCCTTCTTCTCTTTTTGTTAAGATCAATGTGGATGCCAGCTGGTCTAAATCTTCTCGGATGGGTTTTACGGGGGTGATTGCTAGGCAGGACGATGGGTATTTTCTGGCAGCGGTTAGGTCTTCTATTTTGGCTCCTTCTTCTTTTGCGTCTGAGTCTTTTGCGATTCTGCGTGGTTGTGAGTTGGGTGCCTCGATGGGTTTCAGCTCTGTTATTATTGAATCTGACTCTCTTCAGGCTATTTCCTATCTTAATGGTTCTCTTGAAAATGGCAGTTGGGAGGCTTTCCCCATTTTGGCTCGTGCTCTTAGGATGGGGTCAGCTTTCCAGAACTGTCGCTGGTCTTGGGTTCCAAGATCAGCCAATATGGCAGCGGATGCTCTTGCGTCAATTGGTCTTACGGAGATGTGTGATCTTGTGTGGGTTGACAGATCCCCATCTTCGTTAGTTCATGTTTTATGTAATGATGGTCTTCCCTGTCCTCACTAGCTGGTTGGGGTGGGTTGGGGTGACACTCTCTCTTAGTGATTGTGTCGTTTGCTGTATCCCGGCTCACTGCTTTGCTTGGTGTTTAGCTTCGCTGTGTTTGCCTCGTCGTAGGCTCTTTTGCTTCTGTTTGGCTTCTTAACCTTGGGTTTCTTAATTTAAACTCAATTCTTAAAAAAATAAAAAATAAAAAAAAATACGGATTGCAAATCTGACTGCCCTTGTTCAGATACAAGACATGATGCAATTGGGCGGCTAGCCCTAGGGGCCCAAGCGAAGTAGGCAGATTTGAATAAAGTTGTTACAGATCATATAAATAAGTGTCTCTATCATCCAAAATAAGATCATATTTTCTGTAGCAATATATCTATTTCATTCTAATTTTAGAAACTTGTCCTTGGATCTCAATGGCACTCTTAGCCCTGGTTTGGTACTAAGGTGATTTTGAAAAAAGTGGCTATAAAAAAAAGCTGGGAGTTTTTTTATGTTTGGTAAACATTTAGCTTAAGCTTTTTTTTCACAGTTTTGGGTGAAAAAAGCAAAAAACACAAAGCTGCAAAACCCAGCTTTGAAAAACCAGTTTTTTTTCGCATCTGTTTTACATAAAAGTTTATCAAACACTATAATACTGTTTTTTTTTTCACAAGCATTTTTACAAAAAAGTTTACCAAACACTCTGCTGCTTTATTTCACAGCTGTTTATTCTCACAGCACAGCAGAAGTAGTTTTTTTTTTTCAAAGCATAACAATACCAAACCAGCTTTTAGGTTCATTCATCGTAGCCATCTACCTCAGCCATCATCATTGATCACAGTTCACAGATATATAATATAATCTTTTTGTGGGCAACTTGAAAACTCAGGCCATCTCCAACCAATGACTGGCCAGATGGCTCGTTTTAGCCCTTTGGCCCTTGAAGATCCTCCAAGATATTAATATTTTAATGAACAGTACATGGCCATATTTGCCTCCGTCTCCAACCGAGGACTAGAGGGCTAGAGGGCTCGTTTTAGCCTTGTCACAAAAAACCGTCTCCAACAGAGGGCCAGAGGGCCATAAGGCCAAACATAATTTATTATTTAAAAACTACAACTTAAAATAAAATGAAACAAATTTTGTGAAATAGAAGTTATAGGAAAAAATGGAATTTAAAAAAAATATGAAACAAATTTTGTAAAATAAAAGTTATACGAAAAAATAGAAGTTATACGAAAAATTTTGTAAATAAAAAACAATAATAAAACTGTAAAAAAAAAAAAAAATCAAATGCAATGGCTAACTCATTGAATTATTTCTCAAGGTAGTATAAAGTTTTAATTTTTTTGGGTCTAAACATCTTAAGCATTCCCGAAGATACAAAATAAAACAAACGCTGCAGTAGCAATTTCATCAAAATTTGAAGAAAAACAAGATAAATCTAAAAAAAATGAAACATAATACTAAAAGTGGAAGAAAAAACCTGGTTCATGTACAGATTCTCATTGAAAGTGTCTTCAAGTGACCAAGAAAACACAGTATCCATGATACGGTCGGAAGCAGACATTGTCTCACTCATTCATTCACTTCCAAAACCTACTTCAATGGAGAGAAAAGTTGTTATGATCAGTTTCATCAGTGGCAAAGCCAGGATTTGCCGAGGGGAGGGGCGAAATTCAAAAGAGTTCAATTGAAGCAGTTGCTTTCACATTGGAAAGTGCAAAGTTTTGAATCAATATTCATAACAGAAAACAGTCTCTTCACCAAAGCGGTAATATCAAAGCCATGTACAAAGCTTAAATTAGTTAAGATTAGATTCTAAAAAACGTTTAGGCGCTAGTCAGGCAGCGAACTGTGGCCTAACAGCTAGGCGCCTAGGCAAGATTTAGGTAGGAGCCTAGATGGATTTAAATAAATTTCTTTTATTGTAAAATAAACAATAAACAATATTTACATTATTTTTTTAAAAATTAATACAATATTTATAGATAATGTGAGAGTTTAAGATAAATATGATGGGGTCTTAAAAAGAGGGGGTAAAATACATACAAGGAAAAAAAAAGAGAAATGGGTTAACAAACCACAAAAAAGGTGGGGTCAGAAGAGAAAAAAAAGAAGACAATAACCTTCTAACACCTGTCTTTATTCTAACTCTCAGTTTAACAGTATCAATGTTTAATAATAATAAATAACTAAATAACTAAAAGTTCAAAAATAAAATCAATCATCACTCCCACTGCCCATCAACGATTCAACATCAACACCAATCCTTCACCTGAGAACTCTTCATCTTCGCGAAACCTCATTTTCTCTCCTTGACTTTTTGTCTGGCTAATTACCCAGCCTATCAAACAACAAATTTCATGTAAATTTTGGTTTGAGGAAGCAAGGAAAGGGGGCAGCGCTACTGCACTTTGTTCTCTGGTTGGAGGGTTGAATAAAAAAAGGATATAGAGAGAGAGACTAAAGGGAACGGGGGATAAAGACTGAAGTCTGAAGGGAGGTTAGTGAACGGCCCCTAAATTTTTTTTTTCTACCCAACATATACGAAACAACACCATTTCGTTTTATTTTTCAATTTTTTTACCAGGACCAAAACTATGTCGTTTTGGCCTGGAGGTTTAAAAGAAAAAATTGAATCAGCTTTACTGCGAAGGACACCAGACAACAGTAGCAGTGGCTAACTGGTTAGGTTTTCCGATGAGGGGAGGGGCTGAACCAGATCTCCAGACCTGTTTTCCGGCGAGGGGAGGGGCGGCCGCCACCTCATGTCTGGTTCAGCCCCTCCCCTCGTTGAAAAACCTGACTGGTATGCCACTGCTGCTGCTATCCGGTGTCCTGCACAGCAGAGTTGATTCATTTTTTTATTTTATTTTAAACCTCTAGGCCAAAACGACATCGTTTTGGTCCTGGTAAAAAAATTAAAAAAAAAAAAAACGAAACGGCGTCGTTTCGTATATGTTGGGTAAAAAAAAAAGGGCCGTTCACTAACTTCCCTTCAGACTTCAGTCTCTGTCCCCCGTTCCCTTCAGTCTCTCTCTATGTCCTTTTTTTATTCAACCCTCCAACCAGAGAACAAAGTGTAGCAGTGCTGCCCCCCTTCCTTGCTTCCTCAAACCAAAATTTACATGAAATCAAAATTTACATGAAATTTGTTGTTTGATAGGCTGAGTAATTGAACAGACAAAAAGTCGAGTAGAGAGAAAATGAGGTTTCGCGAAGATGAAGAGTTCTCAGGTGAAGGATTGGTGTTGATGTTGAATCGTTGATGGGCAGTGGGAGTGATGATTGATTTATTTTTGAACTTTTAGTTATTTAGTTATTTAATATTATTAAACATTGATACTGTTAAACTGAGAGTTAAAATAAAGACACATGTCATAAATATTAGAAAGGAGACACAAAGGAAACACAAATTTGGAGATAGTAGCTCTCTAGCCTTGGGAAAATATTAAATAGACAAGTGTTATAAGGTTATTAGACCACCTGTTGTAGTGAGTAAATTGAGTACTAACTTCAAGTATTGTCCTATCTTTTTTCTCTTTTGACCCTACCTTTTTTGTGGTTTGTTAACTCATTTCTCTTTTTATGTACGTGTTAATGCTTCACCGCCCAACATTCCGTGCCATAAAGCATTGCCAACCTTATTGTTGTCCTATAAATGATTTTGATCCAATTGGTTGATCAATGTGGTTAAAGATTAATGTTGTGCATTGTTGGTTCATGGAAATTTTATTTTATTGATGGATTATATTTTGAACTATGAATGGCTTAATCATGTCTTAGGGTACGTAGGCAGTCTAACAGAAATGTTAGATACAACCATGATATAAGAGAAAAGTTACTTCAATGTTGAACTATTGACTATGTTTTGACCATGCCTAGGAGGTGATCAATGATAGAGGAACATGTATGTGTTAATGTCATGTGTCGATCCTGGACATATCTTGAGATTGAGGCATGACATCCTATCACCAAGAGATGGAATATCACCAAGCTCTGGTGGTATTACTAAGAACCTCCAACGAACTACACGTGGTTTGATTCTTCTTTGACATAAGTTAATATGTAGGCCATCCATCACAACTGCAAAGCAAAGAATTTCAACGACGTCTGTCTACGTGTAGATATGGAAAAGTACCTCTAAAGCTTGCTTAAGTCAAGGTACGTACCTTCGTCAAAGATGAATCCTGATGTAAACACACATTGTATCATCTTTTCATAGAACTACACCTGTAATTTGATTCTCTAAGTCCGGAGTTATATAGGCAATCCAACACAGATTCAATCACACCCTTCATCAAACCCCCATTCTTTTATAATTAGAATATATTTTGATTGTCGCATGACTTTTGTTCGTACTTTAATTTTTATTTTTTTTTGCTGTACAGGGAATACCCTAACATTCCACATATCACACCACTTTGAAAACTATGCAAGAGTTCAAGTCTAAACAAAATTCAAAGTGTTATTGTTAAACGAGTCTCCTATAGCTCATTATGTTGTGTTCCAGTTACCAACTTGGGAGCCTTGAGCTGTATTAAGCGCGGTTATGTTAGGCAGACTACTAAAATTGGGACATGACCCTTTTGCCCGGTAAACTCTACTGCACTATCTGACTTCCAAAAATTTTATGCAACCTAAGGGTTGGGGGGTTACACACTCAACCCTAGGCTTTGGCCATTCAAGGGAATAATCAAAAGGGCAATCTAAAATTCATCCGAGTAGTGGCCCTAAACTCCGCCCCCATATAACGATTACTTCTATCCCGGACCAACGTACTAAATTAAGTACATTTTGCAGCGATCTCATGCCGAAAGTAGGTTTGAATGAGGCATCCAGACTAGGAAAATATTAAGATGGAATATTATTCTGATGGAGCTCTAACTCCCAAAGTAGCTTAGCAAAGTCACTTAAGTGTAATCAGATTTGGAAACGCTTAGGTCCAACACATATAAAGGTTATACATGGGTCTAACAAAAGGATTCCTAAGGTGTTTCTAATCCCATGTACAAGCGACTAAATTCCTGACGAACTTTTTGTTTAAGGTTCACTAGGAATGGACATGCAATTTCGACTAGTAAGGAAACCCCTCCTCGATTACCTATTGCACTTATTAAAATCCTTAGACCTAGATAGGGGGCAGGGTGAAAGAATAAACAAAACCAAAGTCATGCTCAACTTCTCATGCAACACTTAGTTTAATCTTCTACAAATGTTAACAATCATTACTACTTACCCAATAAGGCAATAGAAACATGTCGGACTGACTTTAATATCTAGAGGACATTTCGGACAAAGATAGTCACTTTCTCATCTTATTCTGATCAATGCATGAAGGCAAGTTTTAGAGTAAGAGATTTTGCATGGGATTAAAACTTGGTATCAGAGTAGGTTAGTACTCTAATTTCATAGTGGAAATCTTTTTAAGCACTAAGTTTAGAAAATAACAATTTTTTTTGTTAGTAATATTATCATGATAGGTGGATTAATGCCTTGACCTACAAGTTTGTGTTTGACTCCATTACTTATTAACTCTGAGTTTTGTTTACTATGGCATGGGCGTCGACCCAAAGTGGATCCAAAATAAGAATCTTGGAGCAGTGCTTGATGATAAAGTCTCTCCCATGTAAGTCATTCTGCCCTGGAGTGATGAGCCAACTCCAATCACGGTGCTTTATATTTTGAACACCCTATAAATCAATTTCATGTGGCAAACGGTGACTTTTTTAATGTAGTTGTCGCACTTCAAGTCCGTTGATGACATGTTCCGCACCCTTACTCTGGAGATCTTACCCACCTAATCTTCATCGACAACTAGCACATCCTTGCTCCAATCTTTGTCTTGCTTCTGGAGATTGGTAATGTATGTGTCCCACATATAACTAGGCCTAGATTGGAAGAAATAGAGAGTTCTTGAATTCTGAACTCTGCCCCATACAATTTGTCAAGGAGCTCATAGCTGGTGATGATCAGGTGAAACGTTAGAGTAAGATTGCATAAGGAAAGGTTGTAGAAAATCAACACCTCCTTTGTGAAGTCTAAAATGAGGAATTTCAGACCCAAATCTATATACTAGGGGTGGATCCTGGTACAAGGAAGAAGACAGAGGGGAGAAGACGATTTCACTGGCTTTCTACTGGATTTTGCAATTGTTCACCAAATTCTGGCAAACCTTGAAGAACAAATCACATTCCTCCTTATTGTGAATTATGATCATTGGAGGTTTGATGTAGGAGTTATAGATGGCTATCGATGCAGGTTGAACACTGGAAGATGCCATTTCATTGACAGAAAGATAGAGAGGAAAGTCAGACAAGTTCAAGTTTGGGAAGATTTTAGAAATTTTCAAACCAGTCAGAGGGATTTTTGCACTTAAGGGTGATTTATAAGCAGGAAGAAAATGAAGGAAAAAATATGAGCTATTGATAGAGGATTTTTCGAAATCAACACTTGAATCTAGATCGTCTCACCTCAAGATCTGTGCATTCGAAGACTGAAATCAATCGGCAACATAAAAGCATCTCCTTGTTTTTCGTATACACACAAAGTGACGTCTCTCATCATTATTATCTCTATGGCACAACTTTCGAGATCACTCGCCTGAGACCGGAATGTCTCTACTATCTCACAATGTTAGTGAGATTGGATTGCCACATGTCAAAGAATACTAAACATTATGTACTCTGATTTACGTTGAAAGGTGCGGTCTTTGGATAAATATCCATTCGCAAGCGGAACATCCTGTCAGATACATAGTTAGGGCATTTGTGGGACAATGAGTTTTCCAAGGCCAAAGTAAGACATGAAAATACGTATACCTCTGAATTTCGGTCATAGACTCGACAACTCCAATCGGATTAAGCTGCTCAAACAAACCAGGGATGGCACCACATCCTGCTGAACTTCGAAAAGGAGGCGAAGTCCGCCGACTTCGCAGAGATCGACTATTCTGGACTTCGCTAAGATCCACTATTCTTGTTTCATAAGACATAGAAAGTTGAACCGATTGGGGATCAGACATGTTTCCTATATTCTTGGAGATTCTTGCAATCTATGGATTGGTGTAGGCCGTAAGTAATCACACTCCTAAAAGGGAACAATATTTAGTCTTAGATATCCTCTTGGATTCTCACAGTTTAATACGAAATCATTATTTTATAAGGTTTCTCTCTCGACTAGTATAAATACCCTTATCTATGGCACATCTCTAGTAAACGCAATCTATGCATTCATACTCTATATTTTCTCGCCCATTATTTAAGTCTTAATATTGATTTATAATTTGACAATCGAAGAACTTTGGGCAAGTACCACACTGTTACCTTGAGTTAATCACGATTGTTTGCTTTCTTGTAGGTGGCAAGACTTGCGTACCTTCTCTATTCACGACGGTGCACGATTTTGGTTCAACATCCGCAATGTGACAATGACAATAGGCCCAATGCATTTGATTTTTCCTTTCCACACATTTTTTTATTGGTGTTTAATCGCGAGAAGAGCTTAGATAATACATGTATATTGTCACCGCGACATCCTGTACCAATGTCATAATGTTATGTAGACAAAAACTTATTATTGTCTTTGAATTTGGCATGAGACACTATAATGATAGTATTACTCGTGTAATATAAATTGCTCTCCTAATAACATTTCAATAAGCACAATATATTTAATTTTTTTGGTCTGACACATCGAGATTCCTCAACCAGATACACATACATCACAATCTTTTGTTCCAAAACACACGCCCAGCTAGTCCCTAATTATACTCAGAAACTTTAATTATTTAATTGAAACTCGATGGAGCAAAGTTGATTGTATGTCATGTTTACTTGTCATGAAAAGGAACGGGAATATGAAGAAGAACAAAGCTTGTTTGCTTAGAGCTCCTCTTACCCAATAACAACTTGTATGTATAAACTATCCCCCCATGATAATATCAGAACTCCGTAGTTGTTAATAAACACGCGAATTAGAATCATACACATTCTTTTTAAATTTTTTATTATAGAGTATTTACTCTTGTACCCTATGCCATATCTCGAAAATTTAATCTCAACAATTTTTTGTTAAAGTCTGATAAAATGATCAAATCGGGTTTTAAATTTGGGGACTAAGAGTTTGACAAGATGATTAATGAAATGAGAATTGGGTTTTATCTGTTAAATGGGTTAACAGAATAGAGTAAAGAGGAAACATTACATACAAACATTATTATTGCTTCCATGTATTAAATGCATTGTTGTATTTAAGCTCACCCGTTCATCCCTTATGAATATTTAACAGGTGAATCCTGAAACGGTAGTCAACTGTCACTGTAGAGAAACTTTTGCAATGTTAATTAAGAGATGTTTGTTTTCTTATTACCTATTTTTATTCGTGCACCGGGCACGAGGTTTAATTTTTCGCTGACCTCAAATTCGAGTCATGACAATAATACTGGACATTAATAACATCATGCAACATGATGCTTATTTTAAATTGATTTTTTTTTTTTTGTCAAACGATGAATTTTTTAGATTAGGAAGCCGACATGAATGGTGCAAAGGCAACACTCATCTCTACCACTGTAGTATATGACTACTTGCGATCTATATTTTAAGTTGTCAATAACAACTCTTTTTCTATATAATATGTTTGTATATAAAAGCTCAAGGTTGCCGCAAGTTGTCAATGCGTTGCAACCAATAAAGTTAACATTTAGTCTCGTTGTACCCAAAAAATTGTACTCTAAGAAAAACAATTTTTGACCAAAAAAAAAAAAGAATAAAAACAAGGGAATTTTAATGAAAGACTCATGGTACTGTTCACTTTAACAAAAAATCATATTTTTACATTAAAAAGTCATTCCTAGTACTCTTTTTACCCTTTATTTGGTCCTTATCGTTAAAACTTAAAGTTTTCAAGCCATTTTCATTAGTTTTCCTTAAAAACAATGACAGATGATAACCATATTTGAGGAAATCATAGGCGGATAACTTTAGGCAAATGCAGTGTTTTAAAAGTCCTCATCTAGCATTGCTTAGGTCTTGCCTAGGCGTTAAACGGCTGGCCACGACCACGATTAATTTCTAGGCATTTAATTAACTATTAATTAATGAATGATTCTTGAATTTGAATAAAAAATTGCATTTCCTTAATGATATAAGAAAATACAAATTGATACATAACCAATCAAATCAATATTTATTTTTTGAAATATCAAAATCCTTCCCAATTTCAATTATAACTGCAGTTCTGGGTAAAAGAAATAAAAAGGGCGCCTAGATCCACCTAGACACCCATTTAGACCGTCTAAGTTGCAACTCTCACTTAGAAAAAAATAAATAGATAAATTCTATTTTGTTGTGGTCTATTTTATCTGACAAGTTTAGGATGGCCGGCGGCAAGGAGAAAAAGAGAGAGAGATGTGTTTGTAGAATTGTAGGGGAATGTGTGTGTTGTTATCCCTCCTACATTGTGCCTTTATTTATAGTAATATAAGGAGAGAAGATATTCCTTCATCCCCAAGGAATACAAGATACAATAGGAAATGATAACTATAATCAAATCTAATCTAGGATTTATACAGTCACACTTAAACTAGGAATGTTTACAACACTCCCCCTTGAGTGTGTAAATACTCAAGGTAGATTTAGCATAATGCAGAAGTTGAGGAAGTCGACTAATTGACACTGATTCTAAAGAACATGCTTATTGTCAATAAGGTAGGAACTTGCATAAGTAGTAAGTCTCACTAAAAAACCCTTAGGCTATGGCACAAACCTGAGTAGGGACAAAATCCATAGTCTAAGGAACAATGCATGAGAAATGAAAAAGTCAAATAAACATCTACGGGATGTCATCAAGGATATGACTAGCCTAAGGTGGGTGCCTTGTTAAAACCTAGTTAGGTAGCAAAAACCCAGTGGAAAAAATGCTCCTAATCATAGGGGAAAAGAGTACATTAAGATCAAGCAAGTATCTACAGGATACTCCCCCTGAGTTTGACATAATTCTAAAGAGAAATAGCAAAGTTACAACTCAGAAAGTTTACGCATACCAATTCCATGAACAAGCTTCTGAAACGTCGTCTTTGGCAATGATTTGGTGAAGAGGTCGACCATATTGTCTTGTGAACAGATTTGCATGACTTCAATCTTCTGATGCTCTTGTTGTTGATGTTAAAAGAAAAATTTCGGCGCAATGTGCTTGGTATTGTCTCCTTTGATGTAACCCTTCTTGAGCTATTCGATGCAAGTTGCGTTGTCTTCAAAGATCGTAGGAGCTTCGAATATGGCCTACTACTGCTCTCAACCAAAAGCATTCTTGAGTTGCTTCATGTAAGGTGAGAATTTCAATACGATTAGACGAAGTGGCAACTAAGGTCTATTTAGTTGACCTCCAAGATATTGTGGTGCCTCCAATGGTAAAGACATAACCCATTTGAGAGCGCGCCTTGTGCGGATCAGGTAAGTATCTTGTGTCGGCATAACCAGGAAGGCGAGAATCAACTCGAGGAGCATAGGGTGCGGCACCATTCGAGGTTTCGTAAAGATAGAACAAGCCCAAATATGTAGTACCCTTAAGGTAACGAAAGATGTCTTTCACCCCAGTCCAGTGTCTGCGTGTTAGTGCATTACTGTATCTTGTTAAAAGATTAACAGCGAAGGAGATGTCGGATCTAGTGCATTGAGCTAAGTACAATAAAGCGCCTATTACACTTAGATAAGGAACTTCAGGCTCCAAAATCTCTTCATCATCCTCCTTCGGACGGAAGGGATCTTGTTTTGCATCTAGCGAACGAACGACCATAGAAGTACTTGAAGACTTTGCTTTATCCTCATTAAAGCGGCTCAACACCTTCTCGGTGTAGTTCGATTGATGTACTAGGATTCCATCCTAACAATGCTCTATCTTGAGGCCGAGACAATATCGAGTCTTACCTAGATCTTTCATTTCAAATTCCAACTTCAGGTACGCGGCAGTTCTCGCAAGCTCTTCCGAAGTTCCGATAAGATTCATGTCATCGACATATACTGTAACAATCGCAAATTCGGAATGTGTGAACACACAAGGGCATAGTTTGTTGTTCACATATCCCTGACTAGTCAAATACTCACTCAGACGGTTATACCACATTCTTCCGGATTATTTCAAATCGTATAGTGAAGGCCTTAGCCGAATTGAGAGCATATTCTGGGGTTTGGAAATATTTGAACCAATCAATGTAAGTCATTTAGGAACTTTCATATAAGTTTCCGTATCAAGATCCTCATAGAGATAAGCGGTTACTACGTCTATCAGCTGCATATCCAGTTTTTCGAAAACTACCAAACTGATAAGGTAGCGAAAAGTACTCACAACCATTACGGGTGAACAAGATGAGCTTTATAACGCACGATTTTGTTCTTCTCATTACGCTTCCATAAGAAAACCTACTTATAGCCAACGGGCTTCACATGTGGAGAAGTAGGAGCTACAAGTCCAAACACCTTAGGTTTCGCAAGCAAATTGAGTTCGACTTAGATTGCTTGTTTCCATTTTGACTAATCAGTTCTACGTCGACATTCATCAACGGAATACGGTTCAATGTCATCGCTCAACATGATCTCAGTAATTACTGCAAATGCTAATGCATCGTCGACAATCATCTCATTTCTACACCACACATCATCTAAGCTAGCATAATAGACTGAAATCTCAAGATTATCGGGAGGATGATTCGTCTCTTCAAGGACGTTTCCATAATCTAGAATTTCCTCATGAGTTGGGTAGAATGAGTAAGCGATAGTAGGATTCACAGTAGGCTCTTCATGACCTTGTGCTATGGTTTTCCTCTTCCGGGGGTGTGAATCCTTTGAACCAAGAGGTCTTCTATGCTTTTGTGTAGGGGCAGATGATTGGTTACCCATTAATGTAAGTGGATCACCAAGATTGGCGTCTCGGGCTTCTAAGAGGGCAGTCCGTCATACATTTGGTACATCCATCTTTGCATGTGTATTTGCAACTAGAATATGTGATCTTGTCACACACGCTAGATCGGTGAAAGCATCTGGCATGCTTTGAGCTATGCTCTGAAGATCTAATATGCACTGCACTTTAGTTTCAGACTGAACGGTGCGGGAATCTAAATGAGACAAGGTGGGAGTCGTCCATGATAATTCACGTAGTTCTTTAGGATTGTTGACGTTCTTAACTCCCCCTAACGATGGGAAGGCTGTCTCATAGAAGTGACAATTCGTGAAATGAGTGGTATACAAATCACCTATCAAAGGTTCTAAGTAACGAATAATCGAAGGAGAATCATATCTGACATAGATTCATATCCTTTGTTGAGGCCCCATTTTTGTACATAAGGGTGGCAAGATCGGCACATATACTGCATAACCAAAAACACACATATGCGATATGTCGAGTTTGTATCCGGTAACCAACTGAAGGACACTAAACGGTTGTGTTGCAACAAGCCTCAGGCGGACCAACTTTGCTACGTGAAATATTGCATGGCCACAAGCAGTGATCAAGAGCTTGGTACGTATGACCAACGATCGAGCAATCATTTGTAAGCGCTTAATGAAAACCTCTGCCAGGCCGTTCTGGTTATGAACATGGGGTACATGATGTTCAACTTCAACCTCAACCGACATGCAATAGTCATCAAAAGTTTTTGATGTGAATTATCTAGCATTATCCAATCGAATAGATTTGATTGGATAATCAAGGTGGTAAGCCCTGAGCTTGATAACCCGAGCCAACAGTTTGGAGAATGCAGTGTTCCTTGTGGACAATAAACACACGTGTGACCAACGTGTGGAAGCGTCAACCAAAATCATAAAGTATCTAAATGGTCCGCAGGGAGGGTGAATCAATCTACAAATGTCCCCCTCAATCTGCTATAGAAAAATGGGAGGATTCAAACGAATCTTGTCATAAGAAGGCTTAGTAATAAGCTTTCCTATTGAACATGTTTGACATGTGATTCCTTGGATCGAACCTAAACTTCGGGTTAGTGGATGCCCATGTGATTATTTGAGGATACGGCACATCGCTATTCATCCAAGATGTCCGAAATGATCATGCCAAAGTCTAATTTCTTGCGCGGTCCCAGTAGTAGGGCTGGCCACATAGTGACATTCTATGGGGCGTATGGTTGTAGTATACAGACCACTTGGGATACGTTCCATCTTCTCTAGAATATGCTTTTGGCCATATTCGTATGACGTTATGCATAGAAATTCAACTTCGTTTTCTACGTGGGTTTCAACATGGTAATTGTTATCTCTAATGTCCTTGAAACTTAATAATGTTCTTCCGGGCGTGGAGAATATAGTGCCTCAGAAATGGTCAAGATTGTACCATTAGTCAACATTATACGTGCCTTACCATATCCTTCTATTAGGTTGGATAGGCCTGAGAGGGTTGTTAGAGGTGCATTCTTAGGTATGAAGTTAGTGAAATAGATGCGTTCACGCAAAACTGTGTGCGTGGTTGCACCATCTGCCAGACAACTAATTTTTCCACTAGTCATACCTAGAATGAGAAATTAATTTGAATTGGTCATATGCATAAAAGTTTTATAAAAAAAACAAATATCAATTCAAAATAATTTCGTTTATCCAAGGATTAAAAACTTAATATCCAAAACAAATCACCAACTAATAATCCAAACATAAAGGAAAATTGTTCAAAAACCAACCAAAAATGAAGGAGGGGTTCGGCCACTAGGTGGAATTTAGCCCCAATTGTCTTATGTCAACTAAAAATAAGTCTATGTCTAAGATTCTAATCTTCGATAAGGGTGTGATCCTTCTAAAAATCAGAAACCTCTATCTTTGTAGTCTCCGATTCATTCACTTACATGAAGTTTGATTCAAACTTCTTACGACGAGAATGATATTCATCTACAACCTTCTTGGGAGTTCGGCAAACATGGGACTAATGGTTTTTTGAACCACAACGATAGCACATGTCCGCATCCATGGTTTCAGGTGTTTTGCCTTTATTCTTGAAGTTTGGGGCTTTGGGGCGAAGTTTGGGCGGTTCTGGGCTTTGTTTCCTCCCTTGGATGGGCCTTGACTCTGTTGACCTTGGTGGGATGGCTTTTGGCCGCCCCTACCACACCCCATTTAGCGTTTTAGGTGTTGGTTATTGCTATAATGTGCTTCAGGCACAATAGTCACCCCAGTAGGTCGAGCCTGATGATTCTTCATCAATAGCTGGTTCTGCTTTTTAGTGAGAAGTAAAACAGAGATCAAATCTGAGAAGTTAGTGAACTTATGAGCTCTATATTGTTTCTGCATGTCAATATTAGAAGCAGAAAAGGTCGAATAGGTTTTCTCTAGGAGATCATCTTCAATCAAAGTTTCATTGCAAAACTTGAGAAGTGATCAGATTCAACAAACTTCAGAATTATATTCATTCACAGACTTAAAGTCTTGGAAGCGCAAGTGCTACCAGTCGTGTCTTGCTTCAGGCAAGAATATGCCTTTTTGGTGACCAAAACGATCAGCTAAAGCGACCCATACGTACCGTTTGGTACGCAGACGGGACAGAATGGGATGGGACGGGATGGAACAGGACGGGACGGGACGGAACAGGACGGAACGGATGATGTAAATATTGAAAAAGATAAGGAGAAATTTTGTCGTAAAATGTTATAAATTTGTGTTCCACGGATGTGGAATGGGTCGTTCCAGGGGGAAGAGGTGGAACGAAAAATTAGCCAAATTTCGTCCCATGGGACAACCCGTTCCACAGTTTTTAGGTGCACCAAACGTGGGACGGAACGGCTCGTCCTGTTCCGTCCCGTCCCATCCCACGTACCAAACAGTACCATAATGCACGTGGATCCTCCTCAACAATATATTTAGTTTGCAGAGCGTCATGAATATGTCTTCGAATGAAGATCATAGCAGTGGCTTTTTCAGCTTTGCCAACAGGCTCGTCCGTTGCTTCTTCAATGGTAGGACGCGAGTTCTTTGTAGTGAGGTGGAGCTTCACATCTTAGACCCATTTAAGGTAGTTCCTTCCAGAGACCTCTAAAGCGGTGAAATCGAGTTTGCTCAAATTCGACATGTTCCTATCACAAAATAGATGGACAAGATGTGGTTAGTGTAATGGAGAAACATCAATCCATTCACGTAGGAGTAGAACATACAGGTTCTAATAGACATGATTTGGTTTAATTTTGCATGAAAAACTTCAGGTTTTCATGGGTGATGTGTTTAAATGAAAAACTTCAGGTTTTCAAACAAGGCATGTTTATAAGAAACTTCAGGTTTCAAAATAATTATGAACTTTAGGTTCATATATTCCTGCAGGCAAACACAAATATATATGCAAACAAATATGCAATATATATATATATATATATATATATATAATTTAGGTTTACAATTATAATTGAATTTTAATTATTTGGACTTCGGGACAAATTAAAGTGTGGGTGAAAAAATATAAAACCCAAATTAATATTAAATAATCGAAGCTCGAAGCCCAAAAATATAGGCCAAAACCCTCAGGTGGGTTGAGCGATTTTTGATCCATATGTCCCAAGCCCAAAAATATAGGTTGAGGGGTCACAGGTGAGCTGCAGGCTCACGGGGAGATATGGGCAAGGGGAATGGGTTGCTGCGGGCAGACCAAATTTTATTTTTTTTCAACACGAGCTGCTTCAGGCAAGCCTAGAAAACAAAAAACAAAGAAAAAAAAAATATTTTACACCGGCTGCTTCAGGCGAGCCCAGAAAACAAAATGGGTTTGTTTTTTTTTTTTTTTTTTTTTTTTTTTTTTGCGCTGGCCAAGATGTGGTAGCCCAAAAATTTGGGGCTTAGGGTTTCAACCAGAACACCCCAGCCGGAGTTGGGTGCAGTCACCAAGGATGAAAACCAGTGTCGCCGCTGCAGGCGGCCGTGTTTGGGAAAGACGTACCTTCTACCTTCTCTCTCCAGATTCCTTTGCCTACAAAACGCCAGAGCACAATCGGTCCGTAAATGATGCTGAGCAAAGTATGTATGCCTTTTGTTTTCCCTTTTCAAGTAAAAACCTATCCACAGGAAGTTGAAATTGGCAAAAAATGAAATCAAGAGACAAGAAAACAACAAAATTGAAAGAACGAAATGTTTTTTTTTTTTTTGTTTGTTCTGGTTTTCGGTTTCGATTTTTCACTTTTAGAAGTAAAGCAAAGTAGATTAATTAAGCAAAAGAAGGTTCTGTGATGAAGAAACTAAACAACACAGGCATGTGTAATTAGAAATGGAGCAAATAGTGAAAACGGATGAAGAACTCTCTTAGCAGAAGAATATGGGTAAAAAAGATAATGTGAGAACTTATTTTGGGTAGGGGTGGGAAATTTTGCCATAAATCGATTTACCGACCGAACCATACCGGTTGGCTCATAATGGTATGGTATAGTTTTGGCATTTTTTCATAATTGGTTGGCAGTTTACCGAACCGACAATTAATGTCATGGCTTTGGTAATTGATTTTGTATGCCGGCGGTATGCCATACCTACCAATATATATACATATATATTTTTTATTTTATTTTCTATTTAGATATTTTAAGTATTTTTTACATGCTTGACTCCTCAGTTTTAGGGTTTAGAAAATAAATGACTTCTTAGTTTTAGGGTTTAAAAAATACATGCTTGACTTCTCCCTACTACTATAAATCAAAATCTGATTGTCCATACTTTGTGCCGCAAGCCAATTTGAATTGGGGTGTAGCGAAATTGATGGCATGGAATGCAAATGAGGCTCACTAATATACTTAATAACCACATGGATCCCAAACTCCCATACGCGAAGCAACTTATCATCGCTGGAAGTAACAAACCTACGGTTATTGTCCACAAATGTAATCGTATTCACAGTACCCAAATGTTGATCATACTCTTGCAAACATACGGTTATTATCCACACTTTCCTTATTTGCAAATCATCGGTTGTGCCATTTACCAACCGAACCAACCAATAATTTTGGCTGAACCAATTTTTGGCAACTGCAAGAAGATGGTTGGCTAGCAGTAATTGATTTTCGGTAATTATGTATATGTGGCTAGCATGTGGCACAAGAAATTTGGCACGACCAGCCCTAATTCTGGCATTAGATTCCTCGACGGAATTGTAAAAAAGACTAATATTGTGAGGACTTATTCTGGCATTTGATTCCTCGACGGAATTAATTGTACCGGCTATTTTTTTTTTTTATTACAACGATATACTTACGTTCAGGGGAGGGGAGATTTCGGCTAAAGTTATACAATAGGTAACCTAATTTGGTGTCAAATTCATCATCCACGAGATTTGAACTTAAGACTTTTTATTTACAAGTAATGAAGAAGAAGAATACCATCCGACGTAACACTGAGTGGCAATTGTATTGGCTGTATTAGCTAGGTAAGAAAATGGTTGTATTAGTTGACGTCATTAGTTAGCACTATGGCGTGGGAATCTACACCAACAAATTAACAATATTTTTTGTATTATAACATTAATAGGGTGAACGTTTTGCATGAAGAAAACCTCGCATTAAGACTACAGAAGTGCTAAAACTAAATTTTGTGACACTAAGGTACAAGATTTAGCTTCCTAAATAGCTTTTTCTTTTCTTCTTCTTCTTTTTTTTTTTTTTTTTCAAATTCTGTAGTACTAAGATTTAATCTTTTGTTGCTCCTCAAGTTCCATTTTGCTTCAAAAAGAATTTCAACTTTCTTCTTATACATCCCGCCATGTCCTCATCGCTATGTTGAACTAATAGTTCAACCTAGAAAACACATTGGGCAGCATTTGGACCTTGTATCTATTGTGAACTAAACCAAAAAGCAATAAACAAAACACAAAACAATTTTAGAATTCCTCTAATATAGGAGTACCTCTCCAACAACGGAAACTTTATTGATTACCAATGAATACAAGAGAACTCACAAACACACAATGTTCTCTCGTATACAAACTAATGCCTCTCAAACTATCCTCCCATAAACCCTATCCTACAACCATCTATTTATACTAATAAATGTCGTGGGTTTTACACAAAGTCCCTAGAATATAGGAAACCAAATCCTATATTAAAACCGAATCCCAACCAAACTAAGAAACATACATACTGATATCTTGCGTCCAAGATATCCCAATCCTTCTTTGACTCTTGTTTTAGTCTAGGCATGTTGATTTAATGCCAAATCTAACAATCTCCACCTTAGCATGAAATCCATAGGAGGCATCCAACAACAGTTTTTGTTGCTCCACCTTATCGCAAGATCAAACTCGCTTCAAATGCACCAAATCCAAGCAGTGCTCAAACTTGGATGCATTAACCATCTTTGTCAACATGTCAGCTGGAGTATCTTTTGTAGCAACCTTCTTGAGACAAATCTCACCTTTAGCTACCATTTCTCTCACAAAATTGTATCGTACATCATTGTGCTTAGTCCTAGCATGATATACCTGATATCTGGCCAAGTAAATGGCACTTTGGCTGTCACAATATACATCCAACTTGTGTTGTTCCACACCTAAGTCTCCTAACAACCTCAGAGCCAGATTTCTTCTTTGATAGCTTCAGCAATCACCATCTATTATGCTTCTATAGTTGATAGTGTCACCGTGGGTTGTAGTATTGATCTCCAGCATTAGGAGCCTTTGCCATAGTAAACACGTACGCAGTCGTTGATCTTCTCTTGTCAAAATCACCAGCAAAATCTAAGTCCACATATCCAACTGAGAACTTATCAACTCCTTCATCACTTCTTTAAAAAAAAAAAATACCTTTATCCCTCGTTCCACATAAATATCTTAGTATCCACTTAGCAGCATTCCAATGCTCTCATCTAAGATTATGCATGAACGTACTAACAATTCCAGCTGAGTGTGCAATATCAGGACGAGTACAAACCATCGCATAAATTAATCCTCTAACCAAATTAGCATATGGAACACCTTCCATCTTTATCTTTCCTTCATCAATATTGGGACCTTGTTGATTGCTTAACTTGAAGTGAGCACCCAATGGAGTTCCCACAGGCTTAGTGTTTTTTGTTACTCCAAACTTTTGTAACAACTTCACAAGATACTAATTCAGAGAAAAACACACCAAACATTTTTATCTATCCCTTGTGATCTCCATTTCCAATATTTTCCTGGCTTCACCGAGATCCTTCATTTCAAACTCCCTTTTCATTTGTTCCTACAACTTTTCTATCTCTGGAATATTGCTTAAGGTTATGAGCATGTCGTCCACATAGATTGACAAGGACACAAAAGAACCATATTTCAACTTCTTGTGATAACCACAGTGATCATAGTGACTTCTTGTATAGTCTTGACTCTTCATAAACTTGTCAAATCTTAAATACCACTGCGTGGGCAACTGCGTCAAACCATACATAAACTTTTTGAGCTTACAAACCAATCTTTCTTTGCCTTTCTCATCGTCCATTGCTTCATGTTATCTACTCTCTTCTTCACTATTTGCTGCTTCTTCAAAATTCGTGGGAATTTAATGCAGATCAGTTTACCAGTGCATTTATTGAATCATTGGGATAAAATGAATGACTATAACTAATCAAAAGAACTTAATAACAACCATTAGTAGCTCCTAATAATAGCCAGGGTGTTTTGGACGCTTTTTGGTTGATTGGATTACTTTCTTTATGTAATTTTCAGTTTTTTGCCATTTTAATTTTATTGCCTTTTTAATTTCTGAATGTAAGTTACAAAATGGTTATAAAAACCATTTCTTTCTGTAAGATGAAGGAGTTTGACATTTTTTATTAATGAAAATACTCAGAAGTGTTTCTTTGTTTTAGGTTTGTGCCTTTCTCTTTGTGAGTTGTTCGGCTTTGTTCTTCTAGTTGTCTACGTTGTAGGCTGGTATTAGAACCAAAGTTTATAGGGTTTTCAGGCCTCTCCTCGCACTAGGAGATAGTGGACCCTACCTTTCTATCGTATCTATCACTTTATTTCATTTCTATCCACTGTACCCTACATCAGTTGGTATTAGAGCCTTAATCGATTCTTGGGTTATCATGTTGCTGTTGTTTGGTTTTTACAAAATCGATAATTCAGTCGATTGGAGTTCTCTACCAATTTATGAGGAGTATTGTGGATGCAAATTTCTTCCTCCTTGTTATTGGACAAGATTGCACCTACAAAACAAATAACACCTTTGGTCAAGGCCAAAAGCCTCATGCGCCCATGATGAATGGTGGGGGGGGGCTTTGGTCGAAGAACCTCCGATGCCAAAGTTAGAATTTTGAGGGAAAAGTGTTTGGAGAATTTAGAGAATATAGCAAGAGAATTGGAATTGAGTTTTGGAGAGAATAAGGTAGTATTTATAGGGGTGTGGCCGGCCCCTTTAGGAGGCCACTTGGTTGGTATTTTTGGTGAGGTTCATGATTTGTAGCTAATTAGGAATAATTGAATAATAAATCAATTAATTAGCTAATTAATATAATTAAAAAGGAATGATTTGGGGGTTACCTTGTGGAGAGGATTTGATGAGGATGGATGACATAGGTTTATAAATAAATACCTAATTGGGCATTTTTGACTTGATTGAGGGATGATTGTCCACTGCTCATGTGTAGGAATTCAAGTGTGCCTCGAGGGTAATTTTGTCATTTTTACCCAAAAATCCACGTGTCACCTCTTGATTATTTTTGGCTCCACAAGTATGATGAAGATTACATGCTTGTGATTAAAATAGCTAATGAAATTCAATTTACTATACAAATCGAAGCTCATTGTGTTGTCGATTAGGATTCTGACCTAATTTAGGATGAATGTAATGGTGATGAAGATTGGGGTTCAATGGTTGAGATACTTGCGGTAAAATCTATTCTACACTTCTATAACTTTTATGATTTTGTTTGGGAATCATTCATTGCTTGTCTCACAACAAAATTTTATTTGGAGGAAAGAAATTTTTCACATTGTTCGAATTATGTCTACACTTTCCAAAGTCAAAAATATCAAGATGTTTGCTGGAAATTCTATGTGCACTCAAATGCAATTTATGTCATCAAGAAAAGATTAAATTCGAAACGGAACATGAGAAAGTGGAGAAGAATGAAATTATTTGGAACTTTGTACTATTTGGATATGTTGATGCCTGCTAAATTTGTGGTTCTTAGTTGGCTATTATGGAAAGTACTTGTTGGGTATCTAAAAGATAGAGGAAGAACAAACAAAACTCGGGGACAAGTTTATTCAAGAAGAACAGATTATGTGTTCCATGATGGGTTTCTCTTTAAGGGGTATCAACTTTGTATACCTGAGTCTAGTTTGAGGCTGCTGACCATACAAGAGTTACATAGTGATGGCCACGTTGGAAGGGACAAAACCTTTACACTAGTGTTTTTTTTCTTATTTCTGGCCTACCATGCGCAAAGAAGTATATCGTTTTGTGGAACGATGTTGAATCTGTCAAGTTTCCAAAGGCAAGGCGACCAACGTTGGATAGTACATGCCATTACCCATTCGATCACAACCATGGGTAGACATAAGCATGGATTTTGTTTTGGGTTTGTCTCGTCCTCAACATGGTGTAGACTCAATTTTTGTTGTGGGGGATCAATTTTCCAAAATGGCTTACCTTATTGCTTGCAAGAAGATACCAAATGCTTCAGAAGTTACTAAGCTATTCTTTTGTGGAGTTTACCAACTTCTTGGATTACCAAGTTTGATTGTTTCAATCATAACACCAAGTTACCAAGCCATATTCGATGTGTTCAACGTGAAACACCTCATTCCATACAGAGGGGACATCGACGATACTGAAAATGCAATTTGAGGGTGAATTTTCCCCAACCCTGAAGAGGAAGATGCAGATCAGTTAGCCAATGCATTTATTGAATCATTGGGATAAAATGAATGACTATAACAAATCAGAAGAACTTAATAACAGCCATTAGTAGCTCCTAATAATAGCTAGGGCGTTTTGGACTTTTTTGGCTGATTGGATTACTTTCTTTATGTAATTTTTAGTTTTTTGTCATTTTAATTTTATTGCCTTGTTAATTTCTGAATGTAAGTTACAAAATGGTTATAAAAACCATTTCTTTCTGTAAGATGAAGGAGTTGGACATTTTTTATTAATGAAAATACTCAGAAGTGTTTCTCTGTTTTAGTTTTGTGCCTTTCTCTTTGTTAGATTGTTCTGCTTCGTTCTTTTAGTTGTCTACGTTGTAGGTTGGTACTAGAACTAAAGTTTATATGGTTTTCAGGCCTCTCCTCGCATTAGGAGATAGTGGACCCTATCTATCAATCCTATCTATTATTTTATTTGGTTTCTATCCGTTGTGCCCTGCATCAATTGGTATTAGAGTCCTAATTGATTCTTGGGTTATCATGTTGTTGTCTGGTTTTTACGAAATCAATAATTTAGTGATTGGAGTTCTCTTCAAATTTATGATGAGTATGATGAAGATTACATGGTTATGATTAAAGTAGCTAATGAAATTTAATTTGCTCTGCAAATCAAAGCTCATTGTGTTGTCGATTGGGATTCTGCCTTGATTTCGGATGAATGTTATGGTGATGAAGATTGGGGTTCAATGGTTGAGGTACTTGCGGTAAAATATATTCTACACTTCTATAACTTTTATGATTTTTTTAGGGAATCATTCATTGCTTTTCACGCTACAAAATTTTACTTGGAGAAAGGAATTTTTTCACATTGTTCGAATTATGTCTACACTTTTCAAAGTCAAAAATATCAAGATGTTTCTTGGAAATTGTATGTGCACTCAAATGCAATTTATGTCATCAAGAAAACCAAAAAACCCTCGAAAAAAAAAATTTGAAAAAAAAAAATTTCGAAAAAAAAAAAATTGCCTAGGCCTCCTCTTCTTTGGGCCTAACAACTTTCATAACAAATATATATGAAGAATGAGTTTTGGGCTACCACTTAGAAAGGAAATGCCTCATTCGTCAACTCCCTCGACCGGAGACTTGGGGGACTCCTACCATATGCTACTGCACCTTGATACTCGGAAGTCTCACGACCACTCAGTGACTTGGATTTTCCAAGTCTGCAAACGAGAAGTTTTCCTCACTCGGGAAATTAAGGGAGCACTACCTCAACCTACATGCTTCACTCACAAAGCAACATACAAGCTTCAACAAAAGGAAAAATTCAAAGAACTTAGTGAAAAAGGCCTTTGGTGTATTTAACATAATACGTTGAAATGAAGCAAAGCTTGTTTATTGATATCTCCGATAAGTTACAAATATGTACATATACATGAATCAAAATAAACAAACAAGAGGGAGCCTTCACAAATGTTGCTCAGGAGAAGTCTCAGCAGTCGACAGAGCCCCAGAAAGAGGAGGCACCAGATGGTGATTATTCGGAGTCTCAGTACTAGGCAGAAACCCAGTTGATCATTTGGAGCTTCATTACGCGGTACAGCCCCAGAAGACGAAGGCAATAAATGCCTTTGGAACAAACCCACAAACCTCTGATGATTAAGTAAAATCTGACCATCAGATTCCTGCAGCTGGTCGAGCTTCCACTTCATATTTGTAGCATAGTCATGTGCGAGCCAGTGCAACTGTTTATTCTCATGCTTGAGCCCTCTGATCTCCTGTTTGAGACTTATCACTTCAGCCGCCAATGATTCAACTTCGTGGGTTTGAGCAAATAGGCGTTGGGCCATATTAGACATAGAACCTGCACACTGAACACTGAGAGCCAGAAAATCCTTAACAGCTAACTCATCAGACCGTTTGGAAAGTAGTATGTTATCTTTGGGAGTAAGAAGGTTCCTGGCCATCACCGCAACGGTCATATCATTCTTCATCACAGAGTCCCTAACGGTAAGAGGACCTGTAGGGGATAAGAATGATGGGCGTCATATGTTGTCTTGAGAAGGCATGGCTACCTCTTTACCAAAGTTCAAGTCAAAACGACAGTCGGATGGGCCAGACATTCTCAGAAATGATGAAGGAGAAATGAGGTGCAATAAATCTTTGAAGTAAGGGGAAAATTCCTACAAGCAATAACTCTCTGATTGTACTCGTTGCACACAATTGGTGCCTTTATAAAAAAAAAGGGTAACATGGCCGTTGGTTCAAAAATCGAAGAGGCACCACTTTCCACACGCAACATTAGCTCTTCGAGTACCACAGATAACTTTGCCAAAGATCATTGACAAAGTTTAGACAAATAAATTTTGAAGGTCTAGCTACCCTACTATTACCCACAAGGGTAAAGGAACAGCACCACTGCTCGATAACTAGAAAGTCCCAATGTGTATCAACCTCCGTGCTTTGTGACAAGGCAAACTAGCAAAAATGCCCAACCGTTACTCACATTCGAGAAAACACTCCCAATAAGATTGCTTGCTCAAAAATCAAAGAGGAACCACTATCTGAATCTCAAGAGCTAGACTCCCAACAGGATTACTTTCTCAAAAATCGAAGAGACACTGCTTTCCGAATCAAGAGTCAGACTCCCAACAAGATTGCTTTCTCAAAAATCGAAGAGGCACCGTTCTCTGAATCTTGAAAGCCATATCCCCGACATGATTGCTTGTTTGAAAACCGAAGAGGCACCGCTCTCCAAACTTTGGGAGCCAGATTTCCTTGGATAAAGCTTGTCTGCAATCTTCACACGCAACATTAGCTTTCCAGATACCACAGACCACTTTTTCAAAGCGCTCTGACAAAGTTAAAACATGTGAAGCTTGCAGCTCCTACTACATTGCTATGACCAAGAAGGGTAAAGGAATAGCATTATTACTTGCTAGAAAATCGAAGAGGCACTGCCCTCCGAATCTCGAGAACCAGACTCCCAACAGGATTACTTTCTAAAAAATCGAAGAATCACCGCTCTCCGAATCTCAAGAGCCAGACTCCCAACAGGATTGCTTTCTCAAAAATCGAAGATGCACCGCTCTTCGAATCTCGATTGTCAGATCCTTGACAGGATTGCTTGTTCGAAAACCGAAGAGGCATCGCTCTCCGAATGTCGAGAGCCAGATTTCCTTGGATAAAGCTTGTCTGCAATCTTCACACGCAACATCAGCTTTCCAGATACCACATACCACTTTTTCAAAGTGCTTTGACAAAGTTAAAACACGTGAAGCTTGCAACTCCCATTACATTGTTACGACCAAGAAGGGTAAAGGAATAACATTACTACTTATTGTTAGGGAGACTCTTATATATGTCGACCTCTATCCTCCACGGATAGGCAAACTTGCAAAAATGCTCAACCCTTCCTTATATTTAAGAGGGCACTCCCAACGAAGCCTCTCGAAATACTCAGCTTTCTTCCCCCTAATAATACCTATGTAAACCAGCCACACCAAAGCAAGAGTATCTCATATCATCAGGGTCAAAAGCAAGAGTATCCCATATCATGCTTTTTCCCTGTCTTTTCCTTTGCCCTTGTTCTTACCTGCAAGACAAGGAGAAAGAGAGCAATCAGTCAGCACTTGGAATCAAGCTTCCAGTCAGGAACTGACTGCCTGGAACCCTTTGCCTAATTACTTACTTGGCATTGCTCTCGAGTACTCATCTTTAACATCTTATGCTTCCAGAAAAGATACCATATCTACCTGAGGAACAGATAGGGCAAGTGAGAAGGATACCATATCTGCCGATTCATCTATTACTTCGTCAACAGCAAAAGTATCCCATATCATCAAGGTCGAACGTACTATTGATTTGATGGACTTGTTTTGACCCTCAAATTCTTGAGTCGGCCTTATACTCTGGAGGAAACCAGAAAACCCTCCAGCCTAGTCCAAGAATAAGCCTGTGGAAAGTTACTTCTTCAAAAGCAAAAATATCTAATATCATCTCTTCTTCATTTGCTTCCCCTTATCCTTGTTGCTGTTTACGACACAATGAGAAGGAGAACAATCATCCGGAAGCTGATGTTGAACCTCCGATCCAGGTTGCTTGCTTGGAAGTCTGATTGCTTACCTTGTCTGTTACCTCCTTCGGAAAATCTCCTAGCTCGGCGACTTGGGGGACTCCTACTATAGGGGTTTGTATCGCACTTGACCAAGCTCGAAACTACAAGTACGCTTCAAGTGAAATTGATACATTACCTTATGCATCTTTATCGGTTAAAGATAACACCCTTGGATGGAGGAAAAGTACTTCCAGAGAAAATGCCACATCTACATATAAGACAGATAAGGCAAGTGAAAATGATACCACACTTCGGTACTTAGAAGTTTCATGATTACTCAATGGCTTGGATCTTGCAAGTCCCCAACCGAGGAGCTTCCCTTACTCGGGAACTTAGGAGAGCACTGTTTGTACCATACTTGACCAATCCCAAAACTACTGAGCATCGGTCAACGTTATACCATCAAGGACCCAGAAGAGTTTCCTTCCAACTAGGAGGCCAATCATAGCGCGACACGTGTCAACATCAGAAGCCAATCACAACACGACATGTGTCAATGTCATAATGAAACTAGAAACTCTCTTCTATAAATAGAGATCATTCTCTCACAATATTTCCTAATGTCATTTATACTAAATCATTCACTAGTACTCACAAAAGGAGAGCTTGAACCTATGTACTTGTGTAAACCCTTCACAATTAATGAGAACTCTTCTACTCCGTGGACATAGCCAATCTGGGTGAACCACGTACATCTTGTGTTTGCTTCCCTGTCTATATCCATTTACATACTTATCCACACTAGTGACCGGAGCAATCTAGCGAAGGTCACAAACTTAACACTTTCTGTTGTACCAAAGTCCTCGCTAATTTTGTGCATCAACAATATCTATTTCATTATAATTTTAGAAACTTGTCCTTGGATCTCAGTGGCACTCTTAGGTTCATTCATCGTAGCCATCTACGTCAACCATCATCATTTATCACAGTTCACAGATACATAATATAATCTTTTGGTGCGCAACTTGAAAACTCACTCAACCTGTTAATCGACATCTAATTCAAATTATTCAATGATTCAATCACTAAAAGTCTGAAACAGGACCTACAACATTAACCTCGTAAGCAAGTGGTGATTTCTGGACTAGAAATAACAGAATTGAAATGATTCAATCACCAGTTTTAGATGTAACGTGAGAGTTGTGGATGTGAGTCTTGGAGCGTAGCGATTCAATCACCCTTCCAAATTAAAGAATTCAAATCACCTAATGCAAATGTGAGAGTTGCAGATGCGAGTCTCATAGCGCAGCGACCGCAAGAGTTGCAAATGCCTACAATTTTTATTTTAGAAGTAATAATCTTCAGACAACAATTTTCAAAAGCAGCATGTAGATTGCTTTTAAAAGTTGCTTAAAAAAAATGAAGTTGAGCCTTTAATTAAAATTTTCAATTTCTGCAATATCCTCATTAGTCTTTAAAATGACATTATTTATCCTTCTATACACATTTTCTCTCATGCAGAACAAAGTGAGGTGTCCTAAGCTCTCTCTACAGAACCCCCCACCCCTCGTACAAAAAAAAAAACTCACCACATATCACTACTCCAATCACCATCTCCACAATTAGCGAAGAAGAGCTTAGGGACGTGCTTTTCCATGGACTCCGGGCTCTATCTTTCTTTTATTTTTATTTCTATGTGTAACTAAGTTATTTTCTAAGGTTCATGATGAAGTCATGACATGAATATTTGTGAAGTACTTTGTTAATTATTATTCGATTATATGCCATGTTAGATTCTTAATCTTTGAGCATATTTTATTCCAGATTCGGATTTCTAATGACTGATCACCTTTAGGAATTTTGTATCTAGATATTTAGATAAATATATGAGGATGACCAATCAATTAGGTTTATTGGAATTAAGATTAAGAAGAGTTGACAAAACTAGTGAGGATGACCAATGTTGATGCACAAAATCAGTGGGGACTTTGGTACAACAGAAAGTGTCAAGTTTGTGACCTTCCCTAGTTCCTCCGGTCACTAGTGTGGATAAGTATACAAATGGATAGAGATAGAGAAGCAAACACAAGATGTACGTGCTTTACCCAGATTGGCTACGTCCACGGAGTAGAGGAGTTCTCATTAATTGTGAAGGATTTACACAAGTACATAGGTTCAAGCTCTCCTTTAGTGAGTACTAGTGAATGATTTAGTACAAATGACATTAGGAAATATTGTGAGAGAATGATCTCTATTTATAGAAGAAAGTTTCTAGTTTCATTCTGACATTGACACATGTCGTGTTGTGATTGGCTTCTGATGTTAACACGTGTCGCGCTATGATTGGCTTCTGATGTCGATATGTGTCGCGCTGTGATTGGCCTCCTGGTTTGAAGGAAACTCTTCTGGGTCCTTGACGGTATAACGTTGACCGGTGCTCAGTAGTTTCAGGATTGATCAAGTATGTAAACAGTGCTCCCTTAAGTTCCCGAGTGAGGGAAGCTCCTCGGCTGGGGACTTGCAAGATCCAAGCCATTGAGTAATCACAAAACTTCTAAGTACCGAAGTGTGGTATCATTTTCACTTGCCTTATCTGTCTCATATGTAGATGTGACATCTTCTCTGGAAGTACTTTTCCTCCATCTAGGGGTAGTATTTTTAAACGATGAAGATGCATAAGGTAATGTATCAATTTCACTTGAAGCTTACTTGTAGTTTCGGGCATGGTCAAGTGTGATACAAACCCTATAGTAGGAGTCCCCCAAGTCGCCGAGCTAGGAGATTTGCCGAATGAGGTAACAAAAAAGGTAAGCAATTAGACTTCCAAGCAAGCAACCTGGATCGGAGGTTCAACTTCAGCTTCCGGTTGATTGTTTTCCTTCTCATTGTGTCGTAAACAACAACAAGGATAAGGAGAAGCAAATGGAGAAGAGATGATATGAGATACTTTTGCTTTTGAAGAAGTAACTTTCCACAGGCTTATTCTTAAACTGGGCTGGAGGGTTTTCTAGTTTCCTCCAGAGTATAAGGCCGACTCAAGAATTTGAGGATCAAAACAAGTCCATCAAATCTAGAGTACGTTCGACCCTGATGATATGGGATACTTTTGTTGTTGACAAAGTAATGGATATATCGGCATGTGTTTTGTTACGCTTGTCTCCACATGCTTCCTTATATCCTTCTCACTTGCCCTATATGTTCCTTAGGCAGATGTGGTATCTCCTCTGGAAGCATAAGATGTTGAAGATGAGTATTTGAGAGCAATGCCAGGTAAGTAGTTAGGCAAGGGGTTCCAGGCTGTCAGTTCCTGATTGGAAGCTTGATACCAAGTGCTGACTGATTGGTCTTTTTCTCCTTGTCTTGCAGGTAAGAACAAGGCCAAAGGAAAAGACAGGGAAAAAACATGATATGGGATACTCTTGGTTTTAACCCTGATGATATGAGATACTCTTACTTTGGTGTGGCTTGTTTGCAGAGATATTATCGGGGGGAAAAGAAGCTGAGTATTTCCAGAGACTCTGCTGAGAGTGCCCTCTCGGATGTGAAGAAAAGTTGAGCATTTTTTTTTATTTACAGGTTTGCTTAGCTGTGGAGGATAAAGGTCGACATATAGAGGAATTGTCCCAACAGCAAATGGTAACGCTGTTCCTTTACCCTTCTCAGTCATAGCAATGTAGTGGGAGCTGCAAGATTCAAGTGTCTTGAAAGCTGATGTTGCGTGTGAAGATTGCAGACAAGCTTTATCCAAAGAAATCTAGCTTTCGAAGTTCGGAGAGCGGTGCCTCTTCGGTTTTCGAACAAACAATCCTATCGGGGATCTGGCTCTCGAGATTCGGAGAACGATGCTTCTTCGATTTTTGAGAAAGCAATCATGTTAGGAGTCTGGCTCTTAAGATTTGGAGAGCGGTGCCTCTTCGATTTTTGAGCAAGTAATCCTGTTGGGAGTATGGCTCTCGAGATTCGGAGAGATGTGCCTCTTCGATTTTTGAGCAAGTAATTCTATTGGGAGTCTGGCTCTTGAGATTCGGAGAGCGGTGCCTCTTCGATTTTTGAGCAAGTAATCCTATTGGGAGTCTGGCTCTCGAGATTTGGAGGGCAGTGCCTCTTTGATTTTTGAGCAAGTAATCTTATTGGGAGTCTGGCTTTCGAGATTCGGATAGCGGTGCCTCTTCAATTTTTTAGAAAACAATCTTGGTGAGAGTTTGGCTCTCGAGATTTGGGGAGCGGTGCATTTTCGATTTTTGAGCAAGTAATCAAGTTGGGATTGTTTTCTCGATGTGAGTAAAGGTTGGGTATTTTTGCTAGTTTGCCTTGCCACAGAGCATGGAAGTTGACACACACAGGGACTTTCCAGTTATCAAGCAGTGGTGCTGTTCCTTTACCCTTGTGGGTAATGGTAGGGTAGATGAACCTTTAAAATTTATGTGTCTAAACTTTGTTAGAGATCTTTGGCAAAGTTATCTGTGGTATCCGAGGAGCTGCTGTTGCGTGTGGAAAGTGGTGCCTCTTCGGATTCCGAAGAGTGGTGCCTCTTCTATTTTTGAACCAACAGCCCTGTTACCCTTTCTTTTATAAGGGCACCAATTGTGTGCAAGAAGTACACTCAGAGAGTTGTTGCTTATAGGAATTTTCCCCTTACTTCAGAGATTTATTGCACCTCATTTCTAAGAATGTCTGGCCCATCCGACCGTCGTTTTGACTTGAACTTTGGTAAGAGGCAGCCATGCCTTCTCAAGACAACATATGGCGCCCATCCTTTTTATCCCCTACTGGTTTTCTTACCGTTGGGGACTCTATGATGAAGAATGATATAACCACTGCGGTGGTGGCCATGAACCTTCTCACTCCCAAAGATAACAGACTACTTTCTAAATGGTCTGATGAGTTGGCTGTTAAGGATTCTCTGGCTCTCAGTGTTTAATGTGCAGGTTCTGTGTCTAATATGGCCCAACGCCTATTTGCTCGAACCTGCCGAGTTGAATCATTGGCGGCTGAAGTGATAAGCCTCAAATAGGAGATCAGAGGGCACAAGCATGAGAATAAACAGTTGCACAGGCTCGCACATGACTATGCTACAAATATGAAGAGGAAGCTCGACCAGCTGTAGGAATCTGATGGTCAGATTTTACTTGATCATCAGAGGTTTGTGGGTTTGTTCTAAAGGCATTTATTGCCTTCATCTTCTAGGCCTGTACCGTGTAATGAAGATCCAAATGATCAACCTTCGGTGCCTCCTCCTTCTGGGGTTCTGCCTAATACTGAGGCTCCGAATAATCATCCTCTAGTGCCTCCTCTTTCTGGGGCTTTTCTGACTGCTAAGACTTCTCCTGAGCAACCTTTGTGAAGGCTCTCTCTTGTTTGTTTATTTTGATTCATGTATATGTACATATTTGTAACTTATCGGAGATATCAATAAACAAGCTTTGCTTCATTTTAACGTATTGTGTTAAATACACCAAGGCCTTCTTCACTAAGTTATTTGAATTTTTCCTTTTGTTGAAGCTTGTATGTTCAAGCTTTGTGAGTGAAGCATGTAGGTTGAGGTAGTGCTCCCTTAATTTCCTAAGTGAGAAAAACTTCTCGGTTGGAGACTTGAAAAAATCCAAGTCACTGAGTAGTCGTGAGACTTCCGAGTATCAAGGTGCA